>NW_027643593.1:127500-145410 GCF_032717465.1 Coenobita brevimanus
CTCAATGGAAGAGGCAGCAACTACTTTACTAGGTAGCTTATTCCATTCGTCTACTACTCTATTACCAAACCAATTTCTACCGATTTCCTTACTGAAACGGAATTTTTCTAGTTTGAAACCATTATTATATGGAGATGATAGTGAGTCATAGGAGCCTCAAGTGGATGTATGCGTCTCCCTGTCCGCCTCACAACACCACACTACACTTCCCTACACTTTACACAATACCGATTACCTGATATCATCCCTGTCTTTACCCTTAACCAACACAACACCCTGTTCACTTCAGCTAGGCGTAAAGTTGCCGTCTCTCCATCTCAAGCAGTGCCTCATTCATTTTCACCCTTTAGGCATCCTCCTCTTCGTCTTTCTCCTACGCTTCTCATTTACGCTCAGGTGATTTACGTATCATGAGTACTTTTATACCTTTCCTCCTCGTACGTACTTATTCCACCCTTCTCTGCTCTTACTTACTTATTTTCCCCCGCTCCTCCTCCTCCCACTCATACCTTTCCACTCTTCAGTATTTCCTCCCACCTCCTCTTCCTGAACCTCTTTTGGATTTTCTCCGCCTCCCATCGTCATCATAATTATCATCATTATCATCATCATCATCATTTCCTTTCATCATTAGCTAACTAATTCCCTCCTCTTCCTCCTTCTTCATCCCCTCCTCCTCCTTCTCCTTCTTCTTCTACTTCTCTTCCTCCTCCTCCTCCTCCTCCTCCTCTACAGTGTCATACGCCAGGTACCCTTCTGCGCCTCCCACCTACGCACGAGTACCTTCTCATTCTCTTGTACTCTTACGCCTTTATGAATTCTCTGGGCGTTTTAATGAGCTTGGGATAAGAGAGAGAGAGAGAGAGAGAGAGAGAGAGATGGGGGGGACAGTTCACCCTTATCCTCTTCCATTATCAATATTCAGGATCTCATCTGAAGAAGAGATCAAAGCCTATCTTCCCTATCAAGACAAGTTAAGTGGAAGAGAGAGAGAGAGAGACAGAGAGAGAGAGAGAGAGAGAGAGAGAGAGAGAGAGAGAGATTTTAAATCTACGGTAATCGTCACTAATTCACTGCTTTATATATACATACAACATAATTGCACTAAATTGGGTAAATAAAGGCGTGACATGATACAGTATGGGCAGAATTAATACGTATTAGTGCATATTTAAATACTGATTGATATTAGCAGAGTTAATCTGTTTATCTATAGCCAGACGCCATAATTCAGTAAAGGGTAGCCGTTTGTCTCTGAGTAAGCGGTCTTACGGGGAGGAACACTAATCCTACGCCAACCCACCTGTTAACACATAGGGAACACGTAAAGGCTGGTTATATGGTTACCACCCAGCGCTGTAAATTGTTTCCTAGCTTACAGGAAACCATTAGGCTGACACTCAATGTAAAGTCGCCTAAAATGGAATGAGTAATGAAAAGTGAGAGGAAAGATCAAGTGAGCGAATGACGGTCGCCACCACCTACCACCAAACCTAATCCAACCTATGACAGCAATCTCTCAATTTTAAAAGCAAGTGTTGGGGACGCAAGATATGGCCAGCTACTGGTAGACGTCAGTGGAATAATTATTCATTCTAAATCCTCAGCATTCATTGTCTTTATAAAAATGCCCAGTAGCTATGGCACGGTACTCCAGGAAAAATAACAAATAACCTGTGAAAGACTCATTTCGATAGAAAATATGAAAAGGCCGCGCGTGTTTGGTAATGAATTAATGAAAAACCACAGCAATACCAACCCTGATTCCACTATGGCTTAAGTTTAATGTGTACTAAAAAAAAAAAAACAACAGTAGTACCAACCTTGATTCCACTGTTGCATGTTAATGTGTACTGCCGAGAGTCCCAGCCACAAGAATGTGCAGCAGTTCAGTCATGGATGGTAGATAACTTGGTGGAGAGGTGGACACGGCCAGAGTTAAGTCACTAGCAGCTGCAGTCCTTTACTCACATGTTATGATGAGGCATTTAAAGGAGAAGGTTGACGAATGAGAACGTAAACAAACTTCTAAATCAGTGTTTATACACTTATTTCCTTATCAGTCTTCGTTCGGGTACTCTAGATACTAATGTTTCGTTATAGCGTACACTTTTAATGGTGAAAATAGCTTATTCCTAGAGGTTTTTGTGGTAATTTTCAGACGGCACATAAACACATCCTTCCCGACGAACAACTCTGTGATTTATGGACAGTGTTCGGATGGCCTCCTTGTGTTGATGTTTATATATATATTTTTTCCATTAGATCAAGTGAATTTTCACACATTACACCACATTTCTGTTTCAAGATATTTTTAAAAGTGTTGTGATAAATAACGACATCAGATATTCCCTCCCAGTGAACCAGATTATCAAAGCTTGTATTATGGTGTAAAGGAATCGACCTCTGCCGAAAGAATTTCTTAACCATATTTTTTAGCAGAAAATGAATACTAATCATTGTTATCCCTCTGGACCTTTGATCAACATATTAATATTTTTACTGCTGAATTTATATGGTGGAATATAATCTGGTAGAATTTAAGGAATTTAGTATGTGTTAAGAAATGAGATGATGTAAACATAACAATGTGGGGCATTTCCGGTGTTTCACCCCAGCTGACTTCACGGGATTTTATTCAGTAAGAGTGAGTGTTAGAACCCTTAGAATGTTACTGGGAGAGACCCTGACATGTACTGAAGGGAAGAGTGAAAGAATAAAGGGGAAAATGAATGAAGGGGATAATGTATTGACAAAATGAATGGAAAAATAAAAGGATAGACTGGAGGGAAGAATGAAAAAATGAAAATGAAGGGAAGGATGAAAGAACGTCAGTGTGAAGGGAAGAATGGAAGAAGGACAAAATGCAGGGAAGAATAAAAGAACGACAAAGTGTAGGGAAGAATGAAAGGTTAAATAAAGTAGTACAGATAATGAATACACCCAACCCATTCACTACAATGCCGTGTTGTTTGGGTGTATTCTCGCTGCCTTCACACGATGATATTCAGTACATGAGAGGCCTTTGGTAGTGAAGGGGTTAATGAAGGCTGTATCAAACCCAGCCAGACAGAAAAGAGTCATGGAAGATAAATAAAATCGTCCGTAGGCAACAAGAATGAAAGGAGAAAATAGTGGTAAGGTAGTTGGAAATAATGCATAAAGGGTGGAAGGATGAGGGAAAAGGAAATACTGAAGATATACATTAAAGCAGTAGTATTCTGTGTGTGTGTGTGTGTGTGTGTGTGTGTGTGTGTGTGTGTGTGTGATCCCCCAAATATCACAAGTTTTTCAAGGGCATGGTTGTTGGTGTAATGCGACCTGTGTAAAATGTGCAATTACATGTGCAGCTCTGACACCTAATAATGTTAATTGTGTTGGCAATGGACAGGGTTGGGAAAAGTGCATCTCAAACATTATATACCTGATTCACCAAGTAATGTGTGTTGTGAAATGCTGACTGATTAAATACTGAAGGATATATGCAACTTTTATGCCGAGAATAGTATATAAATTGTATGTATGTGTGAGTGTGTGTGTGTGTGTGTGTGTGTGAGAGAGAGAGAGAGAGAGAGAGAGAGAGAGAGAGAGAGAGATATTCTTGTAATTTCGAGCTGGATATGCAAGCCAGTGTATCGCTCATTATCCTTCCCTCTTCTCCTTTATCCTCATATCTTCCTTCATCGTCCGTCCTCTTACTCTCCTTTATCATCAACCCTTCCCTCACCTTTCATCCTCTTCATTTCACTCCCTGTGTCTCTTTTCCTTCACTTTCCCTCCTCTTCTTCTGTCTTATCCTCATCCCTTCCTTCATCTTTCATCTTCTTCTCTCTCTCTGTCTCTCTTATTTCGTCTTTCATAATTCTTGTCCTTCTTTCTTTCTCTCTTCCTTCACCTTTTATCCACTTCTTCGCCACTTCCTCGTCCTTCCTCTCTCCTCACTGCGCCATAAACTACTTGAACTGGCCATGTCCTCTCTCACCTTTGCTTGCTCCTTGTCCCCTCTTCTTCTTCCTGTTTCTTTCTCTTTCTACTGCCTTCTTCTTCCTTTGTCCTATTTCCTTGCTATTTCTCTGTTTCTCTTCTGTCTTCCTCCTTTTCTTTTCCTCTTTGTCATTCCATCTTCCTTTCTTCTGTTTTCCTCTCTTCTTCCTGTCTCTCTTCTAGTCCTCCGTCTCCCTCTTCCTCTTCTTTCCTTCATGTCTTTCCCTCTTCTTTTCATGTTTTGTCCTGTCTTCTTCCCTTCTCTCTTCTCGTCTCCTTGCTCCATTTTCCTCCTTTCATCTGCTTTGCTCTCCCATTCTTAAGATTAAATTGAAAAGTAAGTTGTTCATTTAAGGCCAAGTTATGTGAAAAAAAAAAGGGTAGTAAAGTCTGTGTGTTCGGTGTATCCGTGTAACTACGTACGATAACTTGTGTGTACCTCTCTCTCTCTCTCTCTCTCTCTCTCTCTCTCTCCATAAAACTCCCGACTCACTCACGACCACCCCGACCCCAGCCAGAGACAATCGAGCGTATATGTAGATGAACCTGGCGGGGCGGGGGGAGAGGGGAAGGTTTGGGGTTGGGGAGACGGTTTGTGGAGTGGGGTTGGGGAAGGAAGGTGGGGTGAAAGGTAGGAAGAAGAGAACAGAAGAAGGAAGGAAAGGAGAAGGGTAGACTGGAAAGTGGGGGCAAAAAGAGAGGAAACATAGAGGGGGCGAAGGGGTTGGGGGGAGAGTTTGTAGAACATGGAGGAATAAAAGTGGGGAAGGGAAGGAGGGGGAAGGGGAGGAAAGGAGGAGGAGGGTCAGTAAGTTCTGTACATTACCGGAGCACACGATTGAGGGGGAGGGAGACTGGTAGGAGAGGGGGAGGGGATGGGGCCAGGGGCTGTCACCGGCATCTCTCCCTCTCTCCGTCATCCCTCCTTCCTTCATATTCCCTCCATCTCCTCACACACACACACACACACACACACACATTAATCGATGTATCACTTGAACACATTAATGTCTTGTTAAATTGGTGTAAACCATAACCGCATTATTTTCAAACCTAGTTCCACCGAGTGCAAACCGTAATGGAAAATAACACACGGGATAGAAATTAGACGTTCTTTATCCTAAACAGTGTTCGGATCTGCACACTGATCGTTCACCTCTGCAGCTCGCCTTCCTCTTTGTCCTTCATTTCCATCATATTGTCCTGAGGCTGTTTCTATCATTCACATCCCCGATAACTAAGGGTGTATCTTTTGTACTATGAATAGTGAAACAAGACGAAGACATCCCCAACCTCTCTCCCCTGCAACGGCCCCCACCATCCCCCCAGCCCCTGCCCCTCCTCCTGTCTACTCTTCCAAAGGCTGAATGAACACGTGCGGTTGCTTAGTGTGATTAAATATTGTATTCCAGCAATTCTTATCGTCTTTTCTTAACAAACTCATCGTGTTATAATTAAATATAGCTAAAAACTATACATAACTGAACGGTAAAAAGTGGCTTATTGACTGTTATTAGTCTTGCTGTAAATTTGATCGGTAGCAACTTCAGTTGAGCTTGTGCATCGCGCATGTCTGTAGCATCAAGTGTACCAATGCTTCCGATGCACTCAGTGATTGAGAGGTGATATTTAATTTTATTTTCTAATATTAGTTGTCTAGGCTTGTGAAACTCTCAGAACCACTTTGTATTAATCCCGAAATGCAGATAGATTAGTCAGTAGCCTGTGTGGTTGTGTTTGATGCTTGTGGATTACGTAGCACGTTGGATTGTTGCAGGTGAGGTTACTGACTTGTGACACGAGACGGTTGGCACACCTGCGTTGCCCACCACGTGCCACCTACCCTGCTCCAACCAAAAAACTTGTTCCCGTCTCTTCCCGCAGGTGGCATCGCAGAAGAAAGTATTCTTTAATTTGTGTGTGATATGCGTCTTGTCGTGAACTTCGAGAACAAGAGTGACTGTGGACCTGATGGCCTCGCTCTGGTGTGAAGAGACGGGGCCTGACTGAGGTCCTGAAGACTCTAAGGTGAACTGCCCGGCCGCCACCCCGACACCACCGGCAAGGTCAGCCATTTTGATCGTCCTACATTTTGTAAGCGCAGGCTTCTTGATAATTACCTCTTACTGTAACTTCCTTACCGGTTTAAACTGATTGCATTCATCATGTCGTTATTATCTGGATGTTCTATGGAATAGGGGAGGTATTATTATAATTATTGCTGTACAGTTAAATCATCAATTACGATAGTTAACGCTTACCTACCTGCCGGCTTGTGTCGTGCATGTTATTTTCTAAATGTGATAATGACAATTTAGAAATGATTAGCTGGATTTTATATATTTTCTTCCCCCTCCCTTATATTCACTTTCTTCCTCTTCGTCTTCTTCCTCTTCCTCATCTTCCTCTTCCATCTCTTCCTGTTTCTTCCTCTTCTCCTCTTCCTCTTCTTCTTCCTCTTCTTCTCCCTCTTCCTCTTCTCCCTCTTCCTCTTCTCCCTCTTCCTCTTCATCCTTTTCCTCTTCCTCTTCCTCTTCTTCCTCTACCTGTTCTTCCTCCTCTTCATCTTTCTTCTCCCTCTTCTCTCTTCCCCTTCTTCCTCTGTCTCATCCTCTTTTGCTTCCATTTTTTCCTCGGTCTTTCTGTTCCTCTTCTTCCTCTTTCTCCTTCCTCTTCTTCCTCTTCCCTTTCCTCTTCCTCTTTCATTTCCTCTACCCCATCTTTCTCTTCCCTTTCCATTTGTTCGTCTTCCTGTTCCTCTTCCTCTTGTTCTTCCTCTTCCTTTTCCTCTCCCTTTTCTCTTCCTTCATTTCGTCCTTCCTCCTCCTCTTTCTCTTCCTCTTCTTCCATTTTTTTTTCTCCTCCTCTTCTCGTTTCTCGTCATCCTCTTCCTCCTCTTCCTTTCCTTCCTCCTCTGCTTTTACCTCTTCCTCCTCTTCTCCTTCATCCTGTTCCTTTTCCTCCTCTTCCTCCACGTCTTCCTTCTATTCTTCCTCATCTTACACCTCTTCCTTCTTTTCTTCCTCCTTCTGCCTCTCCTTCCTCCTCCTCTTCCTCCTGTTCTTCCTCATCCTCTTCCTAATCTTCCTCCTCTTCCTGACCTTCCTTCTCTTCCTCTCCTTCCGTCTTTTATTTCCTTTTTTTTTCCTTTCTCTTTTTCTTTCATCTCATTTCCTTTTATTTTCTCCTACTTTCTTCTCCTCTTCTTTCCTCTTTCTCTTTGGCTCCCTTTTTCTTCTCCATTCTTTCTCCTTTCGGTCCTCTTCTCTCCATTTTTTTCTTTTCTTCCTTCCGTTGTCTCCTTCCTTCTCTTATTTATTTCTTCTCTCCTTTCTTCTCTCTCATGTTTTCTTTTTTCTTCCTGCTCCATCATTCTTCTTCCTTACCTCCCCTTTCTTCACTCCTTTCTTTTCCTTCTTTCCATTCTTTTTCCCTCCAGTCTTCCTTCTCTCCTTTCTTCTTTCTTCCCTCCTTTCTTCTTTTTTCCCTCCTTTCTTCTTTTTTCTCTCCTTTCGTCGTCCTTTCTTCCTTTTCCTTCATTCATCTTCCTTACCTTCTTTTTCTTCTCTTTTCTCTCCATTCTTCATTCTTTTCTCCTTTCTCCTCTCATTTCTTCGTTCATAGGAGTAGAAAGACTTCGAGTAGCTAGCATGCATAGAGGTGACAGTCTATGAAAAGCTTTGTCATGATAGTGAAACTAGTTATAAGTGTCATAGAAAACGTGCTTCCTTTTACAGATCCACGCGTCACAATATATCCCCTAAGCCTATATTCTTCATTCTTTCTTTTTTCTTTCGTCTTTCTTCCTTTTCCTTTGTTTTCCTTATTTCTCATTTCCTCTTTTTCTTCGCCTTTGCTCTTTCTTCGTTCTAATTTCTTCTCCTTCTTTGTCCTTTTTTGTTTCCTTTCATCTTCTTTATTTTCTTTTCTGTTCTCCTCCTCCTCCTTCTCCTCCTCATCCTCCTTCTCCTCCTCCTCCTTCTCCTCCTCCTCCTTCTCCTCCTCCTCCTCCTCCTCCTCCTCCTCCTCCTCCATTTCACTCCCCATCGAAAGAAAAATACCAAACGAAATGTTTCCTGAAAATAGGCAGATTTTGAAGGGACTCTGTTGATAGATTTCCTAACTTTTACTGTCCTGTTCCTGTCTCTGGATCCCTCCCGTCCCATGTATTTGGGCAAGAGAGTTAGCCTAATATGATGGTAATTCTGTCAGTTAACACTCACTCCCCTTTATTAACTTACTTTGGCCCTTTTGGTTGGATTCACAGTCGTCTTTGGTGATGGTAGGAGGAGGAAGGGAAATGGTTTGAGTGGAAGGAGGAAAGAAGAGCTAGTGGAGAGAGGAAAGGGGAGTTAGGAGGAATGGGAGGTGAACTGAGGGAAGGGAAGAAGTGATGCCAAGGAGTTTGCTGAGGAGGGGAAGGAGAACTTGAGGAGCAGGGAGTGCGGTTAAGTTCTTGGAATCAACTAGTTCTTAGCAAGTCGACAGGAGACAGCCAGACCGAATTTAACACCTTTTCAACGTGAGAGCTGCCCAAACCTAAAGTATAATCATGTGTGAATAACAAGTAAAATATGAAGGACGTCATCATTGGGAAGAGGTTATGGAAATTGCCTCCCCTAAGCCGAAGAATATCAGTCAGTAGCGTAGGTAAGATAAACACGAGACGTCACCTCCATTAGAGGCTGATGTATATATTGCCATCGTAGGTAATGGGGTAATTGAGGTAGAATACAACACCCTGAATATGAGAACTCTTCTGAATAAAATTATCCGGAGTTAGCCAGCATAAAATGAATAGAGATCATCGTAGTGACGGGATTAAGGCCTTTCACGGTACTGTGTGTTAGTATTCCATGTGTAATCCACTTGATTGAGGATATATTGTGACGCGTAGTCCTAATATTCTAAGTACATTATTACATTTCCCTGACATTAAATCCTTTCGGTACGATGACGTTCAGCTTATTTTGTTTGTGTTGTTGCCGCCACTGTTTCTCTCAGGTGAACCCCTTCAATATGGTTTGTTACGTGTGGCCGATACACAATGCTTATATTCATATGTAATATTCAGAATCTTTAATATTCATTTATTAGTACCATGCGTAGCATTCTGTGAATCGAGTTTATAAATATGAGACTGCAGGAAACAGCATGCTGAGTCAATCATATATCGTTCAGACGCATCTTTTATCGTCCAGTTAACAACTCTTAACAGACGTTATGTCTTCTGCCTATCATACGCTGTCACAAAGATGGGTCAGATATCCATTGCAAGAGCAACCAAGCATTTTCTGGTTACTGTTACCACCACTCATTGTAACACTGCAAAACCCTATTCACAGTCACTGCTGTTATTACTCACTTTAACACCGTATAATTCTGGTTTCTGTCACTGTTACTCTCACTTAATGTAACATCGAATAATCCTGGTAAATATCGGGCAAGTTCAAAACTTCATCGTAGGCTACACCCACGTGGTTGGTAGCTGCGAGAGAGACTCACGGTTTCGACCCTGAGTTTCTGTTCTGCCCTTCTAGCTTCATTGAGTAGCGCTTCTTTGAGTTTGTCTGTTTAAGCCGGGCTGGGACTCCCTCGAGTTTTGTTAGTTTTGTTTTTGTCTTTCTACATAGCATATTGTTTGGCCTAATGACCAAGGTTTGGGTGATGGCCATAAAGCCCTAACCAACCAACCAACAACCCTCGAGTTAGTTAACCGCTTGAGCTAGACCGGTGTGTTGGACTGCTCTGTTCTGGGGATATTGGTATAATATAGTAGTTTATCTGCCACACGTGAGTTAATGTTTATTGTCAGCACATGATAGGTTTATTAGATTATTTTGAGATTGCTTTTGTTTATAAGAATTGTTGATTTAGAATCACTGTTATTGCCCTAGCTAATGTCATGTTATATTAGTGTCAAGAGTCTGTCTTTATTTTTACGCCAGGTCTTTACTGCAAGCCCCCAGAGGCTTTACAACCCAAGGGCTAGTTTATGTTCTGGCTTTTCTTTATTATTAACATTTGGAATTTTAGGATAACTTCTGCAAGAGCTAGTTTGACAATCCTGTTCGAACTTGCTTGATTTTGTTCTTGTAGGTTTAAGTTAGTGTTAATTTCATTCCCCTTTTCGTCATTGGTATATATTTTTCACTTTATCACTATTTTCTCCCCTTTTAAACTTACGACTTGGTGTGGCTGACCGCCACTTGGTGTTCTAAAATATCCGTTGCACATTTTACAGGCCCGTTTGTCGCGATGCGTCTTTGTAACGGGTTTATATTACCGTGCCCTACGTTTGCCATATATAACTCTGTCCTGTATAATTCCACCCTATGAAACCTTGTCCTATATGATTCTAATGTATGTAATACTGCCTTGTATGATTCTACCCTATGTGACGTGTCATATTGTTATATCCTATGTCACGCCTCCTGTACAGGGTATCCCTCACACCCTTTGTACCTCGTACCCTATATAATTCAGTCCTTTGTAACAACACCCGCGTAACTGGACCATACGTAACAGCACTAGACGTAACTTGACCCTGCATAACCCAACCGTGTGATACTCCTGCCCTGTATAGCATCAACCCTCTGCCCTATACACACCTGCAGTACCATGCCCTGCAGCTCCATCCTGTAACGTAACTTGACCTCATGACGCTGCTGCCCTATATACCTGGCACCTTATATGATTCCTGGCCTATATACTTGTCAGCCTGGGTATTCCTCACGTATTGTTGCTCCAGCTGGTTCACTGAGGCGGGGTGGAGGAGGGAGAGGAAGATGGAGGGAAGGAAGGAGGAGAAAGTTGAAGAGGAGGGAAGGAAGGATGGAGAAAGCTGAAGAGGAGGGAAGGAAGGAGAAGGTTGGGAAGGAGAGAAGGAGGGAGAAGGGGGAAAAGAAAGAGGAATGGAGGGAAGGAACGTGTGGGAGGGAAAGATGAAGAGTTGGAAAGAATAAGTAGAATGAAGAAGAAGGAAGGAATGAAAGGAGAAGTGAGAGAGGGAGAAGAAGTGCAGAGAAGTAGAGTGGAGGAAAGGAGAGTGAAGTGAAAGGAGGGAAGATACTGTATCTGAAGAGATGGGAAGGAGAGGGAGGAAGGATTGGTTAGATGGAGTGAGGGAGAGAAGGATTCAAGAAATGAAGAAGAATTGAGAGAGAGAGAGATTTTATTGATATTTTTTTGTTGTCCACAACAGATAGTACAATATTGGAAAACTTTACATATACGCACATATAGGTCCGATGAGTCGAGACTCTCTTACGGACCTCATGCAATAGTTAAGTAAGGAGCATTCGTGACTGAGCTAAAAAAAAAATAAATACATATATATATATATATATATATATATAAATATACATATATATATATATATATAAATATACATATACACACACACACACACACACACACACACAAATACATAACATATAAAACACCAGTTAATCTTGTTTCACATAATCCAATAATGTCAAATTTAATCTCTAGAGAATGTAAGCATTGGTCAAATAATGATTCCAAATGTAGTGGAACACTGTTGATATTATATGACAGCAACTTGAGGCTGGTATCAGTAAGTTTAAACCTTAAATCAGAATCAGAAAAGTAGTAGTTACATGTAAGTTCATCTGATTCATAATCAGTCAAGTTACTGTCTACTTTGTCACTTTCGTTGTACTGAAATGGATTAAACATCATTTTATCGATGACTGTTAGAGGATAGTTATGGTAATTATGTCGACAGCCTAACAAGCTCTGCATCATTAAGACTATAAAATGAAAAAAAAAATACTTATCTTACATGCAAAAAAAAAAAAAAAAAAAGGAAAAAAAAAATGTCCAGGTAACTGTTACTTAGCTACTTATTTCTTAGATACTCTTGTATTCTTTCTGGTAGCATACTCCTTGCCCGAAGGAGCACGTCCCACCGCCGGATTAAGGGGGGGGGCCCAAGGGGCCCGGGCCCTGGGCCACCCACCAAGAGGGGGCCTCCCACCAGAGCAACTTGTGTTCATTTCATTTCGTGTTTATGCATTACATATTACAGCATTGGATGAATAGTCCTCGTTCAGTATTTCCTAACTAAAAGTGTCCTATTTATATATTAGGATTTAGGTTACCAGTCTGTGGTGTATGCCATTGGGGGAGTTGGAAAGGGGGCCTCCCTTCCAAGCGGGCCCCGGGCCTCCCACATGCTTAATCCAGCCGTGGCACGTCCATCAACACCTGGTATATCAGTAGCATCAGCAGTACCGGTGGCGCCTTTTGCTCCCTCCATACTGGTTGTGCGAGTGGCAACTGCCTCACCAACACCACCAGTCCGTTCACCAACACCAGTGCTACCACCAGACCATTCGGACCATCGTTCCTGCTCGTTACCGGTCTTTCCTTGATGACTAGTTTAGTGTGATTGAAGTATGCTATTTTTCCTTCACTCCTGGCCGGCATGAGTAAGGGTAACTTCGTTCTTCTTATTTCTTGCGAGGCTGGACATAGATCTTCATTTATGTAAATTCCTGTACACCCGAAAGCACTAATCTCTCCCCCCTAATAGCCGGAGTCGCGGCCAGTGAGCGACCAGGCGATCGAACACCCCACATCCACCGCCCCTACCCCAACCCCAAAGCGTTGTTGGATATATGTGCGACGGCCAGAGCTGGTGATGTTACAGTGTGTCATGACTGTTTTTATATACAATCAGAACCAGTGTAGGTAAGTATATAAAGGCAATTAATGTGTAATACTATGCTGGTATCCACAACATACGAAAAAGGCACGAAAATGAAAGAAGACATACGGCGTATTATGTGTTATTGACTATATACTTACATACTATATTATAATGGAACTACAGATAAGTATAGTATAGCATCTGATGAAAGATGTGATGTCGTTTCTTATACATTCTCACTCCCACCTCCATCACCCTTCTCTCTGATTTGCTGTCTCCACCAAACGCCTCTCATACCCTGTCATCCCCCATCCCCATCCATTGTTAACCAACATAAAGATAATGATGAAATAATCTGTAAAGTATTAATCATATTGTATTATCACATGCTTCTGCATTATCACCAACAAATAAAAAACATACAATACTCCGGTATACCTGCCAACCATTTCATCCTGTTGTAAGATGTTACATGACATACACACTGCAAGTTGGACCTTGTGTTACAATGACATACGGTTGTTTATCGTTAACACAGGTTGTGTGGCTTTGGACATCCATTAATCCATATGAGCGTGGTAATTTAAGCCTTACATTATAAACTCGTAAGGATTATGTTCCTGTCATTATTGGATGAACGAAACGTATCAGGGATCGGCTCTGACGAACCACGAACTCTGCTTTAACACAACAGTGACACAATGTCGTTATGTATACGATTGACCCACATTCAGTCATATACATGATGACACTGTGTCACTATTGTGACAAGTGGTCGGAATATTTTCGTTAAAACAGAGTTGGTGGTTCGTCAGAGCAGATCCCTGATACGTTTCGTTCATCCAATAATAACAGGAACATAATCCTTACGAGTTTATAATATAAGGCTTAAATTACCACGCTCATATGGATTATTGGATGTTAAAAGCCACACAACCTGTTATCGATAAACAACCGTATGTCATTGTAACACAAGGTCCAACTTGCAGTGTGTATGTCATGTAACATCTTACAACAGGATGAAATGGTTGGCAGGTATACCGGAGTATTGTATGTTTTATATTTGTTGGTGATAATGCAGAAGCGTGTGATAATAAAATATGATTAATACTTTACAGATTATTTTATCATTATCTTTATGTTGGTTAACAATGGATGGGGATGGGGGATGACAGGGTATGAGAGGCGTTTGGTGGAGACAGCAAGTCAGAGAGAAGGGTGATAGAGGTGGGAGTGAGAATGTATAAGAAACGACATCATATCTTTCATTAGATGCTATACTATACTGATCTGTAGTTACATTATAATATAGTATGTAAGTATATAGTCAATAACACATAATACGTCGTATGTCTTCTTTCATTTTCGTGCCTTTTTCGTATGTTGTGGATACCAGCATAGTATTATACATTAATTGCCTTTATATACTTACCTACACTGGTTCTGATTGTGTATATAAACAGTCATGACACATTGTAACATCACCAGCTCTGGCCGTCCCACATATATCCAACAACGCCTTGGGGTTGGGGTAGGGGCGGTGGATGTGGGGTGTTCGATCGCCTGGTCGCTCACTGGCCGCGACTCCGGCTATTAGGGGGGAGAGATTAGTGCTTTCGGGTGTACCTCGTAGTTTTGCTACCTTCCGGAGCACCGCCTCACGATCACTGAATCTTAAGAAGCGGGTTATAATTGGCCGAGGCTTGTTGTCATGTCGTCGTCCAACTCGGTGAACCCGCTTCAGCTCGATCTTGGGTAGTTGAAGCCTATCTTCCAACAACTTCGAGACATGAACGGTGGACTGTTCCCAGGTTTCACCTTCTTGACTTTCCTCTAGGCCAGTTATTTTGATATTATATCGGCGACTCTAATCCTCTTGGTAATTGCAGCGTACTTCTAGTTCTTGAATTACTCTCTCACTTGCATTTAGATCATCTGTCAATTTCTTGATCAAGGTTTCTTTGCCTTTCTTATCATTTTCCAGCTGCTTTGTTTGGTGTTGCAAGTCCGCTACTTCTCCTTGCTTGAACTCCAAGCTTTTAGTGAGTTCATTCACCGTTACTTGGAATGCTTGCAGTTTTTCATTTACTTGCTTCATGAAAATTTCCAGTGCGCCTTGATATGCCTTATCTTGAGTAGATATCAGTGTTTGAAGCACATAAATATCCATTGCTCAAACTCGTGAGTGTGAGTACTAGACAGAGTGGTAGGTCAGCACGTCTGCTCAGCTCCGTGGTCTGAGAGAGAGAATCATAGTGGATCACAATTACTCCGTTAAAGATGTCGTAATGGACTTGTGCTGAGTGGAGGAAAGACACGGGGGTGGAGGGATTAAAGAGAGAGAGAGAGAGAGGATGTGTATAGAAGGCAAGCATGTGAAAAAGAGGGGAATAAGGGAATGGCATTAAGTTGAAATCTCTCCACATCACAACATTACCTCCACATCACAACATTCCCTCACAACATTCCCTCCACATCACAACATTCCCTGCACATCACAACATTGCCTCCACATCACAACATTGCCTCCACATCGTAACATTGCCTCCACATCGTAACGTTCCCTCTACATCATAACGTTCCCTCCACATCACAACATTCCCTCCACATCACAACATTCCCTCCACATCATAACATTCCCTCCACATCACAACATTGCCTCCACATCACAACATTGCCTCCACATCACAACATTCCCTCCACATCACAACATTCCCTCTACATCACAACATTCCCTCCACATCACAACATTCCCTCCACATCACAACATTCCCTCCACATCACAACATTCCCTCCACATCACAACATTCCCTCCACATCACAACATTCCCTCCACATCATAACATTCCCTCCACATCACAACATTGCAACATTGACTTAACATTCCTTCAACATCATAAATTTCCACAACATTCATATCACATTCATTCATCATCGCGGTATTCATTCCAGGTATCCATAATTCATAGTCTTTTCCAAGGCCTTTCATCTTCTTGCTCTTTTGCCGGCTGTGCTTCTGTTCCTCTCTCTCTCTCTCTCTCTCTCTCTCTCTCTCTCTCTCTCTCAGTATTTATCTGTCTATATCAGTCCGTCATTAGTATGAGGAATATTACAGTTCGTTTCTGTTAAGGCAGTTAAGAGAGAGAGAGAGAGATGTGTATGTAAGAGGATTAGGTTTGCCTACAAAGTACAACACTCAGTTTAGCCATTTGCTTCCCTGATTCAAAATATAGACGTGTTAGAGAGAGAGAGAGAGAGAGAGAGAGAGAGAGAGAGAGATTGGTGGGGGGTGGGAGGGATGTGAGAATAGGAGGTGGGGGAGAGTAACAATGTAGATAAATAGACAAAGACAGACGGGCAAACAAACAGAGACAGAGATTAGAGAAGGGAGAGATTAGGGGAACAAATGAGGGGATAATGCGAGGGATGCAAATGGATGAAGGAGAAAATAATGGGTGATAAAAAGGGAGAGAGAGAGAGAAGCCGATGATGGACGGCAGAGAAGCAGGAGGAAGAGGAGGAGAGGAAATTAGTTGATGGCTGCCTTACAAAACAGGAGAGAGAGAGAGAGAGAGATTGGTCATATAAATTTACACTCTGGTTAGACTTTGCTTTCTTTTTACTGTGGCCAGACCTTAAATTAATAGAAAGACTTAAGTATGAAGTTATATACCTGTAGGAATATAATGCTATCCATGGGGAAGAGGAAGATTGGTTTTTGACCCCTAGTTCCCCGCCTGTCAGATAATGCAACTGAAACTGATAGGAGTGTAGGACTGGAAATGAAACTTTTTTTTGTACGGGCATGGCAACCCCACCTCCCAGCACTTTGTCTTGCAGGCTATAGTTTCATCTCTTTTTCTCTTCACTTCGTTTATCCTTCCTCACTTTATTTCATCTCCTCACTCACTTCCCCCCCCCCCCCCGTCCTTTCTTCCCTCTTTCCTCCAACACTCCTTTCTTCTTCCCCTCATCTTGTTGGTCACTTTTTCTCTCCGTCTCTTCCTTCACACGCATCTCGTCCATCACTTTGCCTCCAGTCCCTCTCCTTCCAATATCGGTGAGTCCCTGTAAGCCGCCTCAGGGGAAGACTTACCTTATAAATACAGATTATCGCCCACGTTTACAACCACACGCAGGGAAAAGTGGCTGCCTCTTGCATCCTGCCGTGGTGGCGAGAAAGGAAGGGAAAAAGGGAGAGTGGGAGGGAGGGAAGTAGGATATGAATGAGTGAATGAATGAAGGAAGGAAGGAGATGGTAGAGAAGAAAGGAAGGAAGGAAAGGGAAGGTGGAGACGAAAAGAAGGAAGGAAGGGCGGAGGTAGCGAGGAAAGGAGGTTAGGAAGGAAGGGGGGAAAGGAAGGAACGGATGGATAAGGAAAGAGGAAAGAGAGCATGGAAAAGGTGCTTGTTTTTGGATAAAGTTTATAGAGTGGAACTACCCCTGTGGCCCAATCCCGATCCTTAAGGGTCGGTGACTGAAGGGTAATTTTTCCCTATACCAACGCCGACCTGGATGAAGGAAAATAGGCCTTATGGATCCCTGACGTAAGGTGAAAAGTCCAACTGTCTCCCCAGCGCATGTAATTTGGCTTAAAACGCTTGGGATACTCAAGAACATGGATGTTGACTCACCCCGCCTCCCTCTGTCTATCCATTTTTTTTTTTTAATACACACACACACTACTGTCCAGGCATTTGTGTGTGCATGTGGGCATTACTCAAGTACACACAGCTTCAAGCGCACACACACACACACACACACACACACACACACACACACACACACACACACACACACACACACACACAAAACCACGTCCACCTCCGCGATACTTGACTTTGGATGGACCGACCAACAAAAGACCGCAATGCATAAACCACTTTGACAATGCAGTAAATTTAGGCGTTTCGACAGGGACCAAGACTTTTACGAGAGAGTGAAATAGGGAGAGAAAGACTGAAGCCAAGACGTAGGTCACAGAATCAGATGGGAGGAGGGGGTTGTGTTTATAACGCTTTCTGAGTCTTATTTTAGGTCAGTCTTGCCTAACTTATCGATATTTGCTGGAACTGAACCCTGCCTAACCTCGAATGACGTAATTCAACCTTAAATAACCCAAACTAATCTAACTTAACCTCACCTAACCCAGTCTAATTGTATTTAACCTCTCTATCTCACCTAACCAATTCTGACACAGCCTAACCGCATCTAACCCTACGTAATCCTATCCAGTCTCACTTAACCA
>NW_027643594.1:0-22500 GCF_032717465.1 Coenobita brevimanus
AATGAGTTAAGTTTCATTAGGTAGCGCTGGATAGGTACAAGTGGGGAGCCAGACATAACAACACATCAAGTAATCACAAGTCCATTTAAGGCCGGCGCTACGTGGAAGCGTCTCTGTTCCTTATTAAGAGGAAGGGATTCTAGGGTTACTCAAACTAATTTTCTCCTTTTCGTTTATCTACAAATTATGTACAATTTATACACTAAGTCAAAGCAATCAACTGTTTTGGTCCACTCTATGAACTTCAAGTTACGTAACTGCTTTACTGTATGGTCTTACTCTACAATAAAACTATTAAATCATGCCACCTTACAATGGTAATCAACAATACAACTAAGTTCCATTAAACAAGTAACAGTTCACGAGTATTATTACTCGTCACTGAAGATAATACTCTCCCTTACCAACATAAAACCAAGAGTATTATGGCTAAATACAAGGTAATACTAAAGGTAATATTCTCTTACACATAGAGTAATACTAAGAACAATACTCTAGCACACCATCATCTCGCCCTAGCATTGTTACTACTAGAACATTAATCTCTGTAACATATTATTCTAGTATCACTTCACCTCAAGTTATTTCAATATATTTCTGCAAAATTAATATCACTCTTTAACACAGTCATGTACCCTAACTCAATACTTCTCCATAAAGACACTTAACTTTTATATAATCGTTGTTCCTTTCACCATTGAGCAAATAAGTTAATTTAACAATCATACAAATTATCCGGCCCGTCCTGTTATACCCTACCACGGCTCTACAGTATATTCTCAATATTTTTCACAGTGTATTTCACTTTCTTCGTCTTTCTCTCTTTCCTACCTTCAGTTCCACTTCCCTCTGTGTTCTCTAACAAGAATATCTACTCACTGATACCGTAGAGTACCAAGACATCACCAGTCTCATCGTCGTGGTAGGGTGCTCAGGCGGGCCTTCTAGCTAAGATCTTCCCCAGGTTCTTCTCGACTCTTTGCCCTCTCTGCTTCTACTGACTTCCAACCTTCTGCTTCTCCCTCAGGAAAAGTACAGGGGCCGGAAGTAGGCGTGTACTCTTCATATCCTTCGTTCACTTCTCTCAGTGTTCTTAGTCGGGTCTGGTCCACAACATTTTGAAATAATGTCCATTGTATAACGTTAATTCACACTAGACATGGTTACCTTTTAGTTTTGAATCACTTTTCTCTTATCTCTGTCCCGTATATGTAGGATACTACTCTATTAGGCCGTATCTAGCTCTTCCATTTGGGGCACATAAATTCAATTAAGTTTAGACAGTACAGGGCTGGGAGAGTAACTGTGGGTCTCGACACTCCCTCCTATTATCATTCACTTTTCATTTTTCATTCTTCATTATTCACTGATCCTCGGCTTCTTCCAGCTTTTCAAGGTGCCGCAGATGAACGATATTTGTCGCGTAACGTTTTTCGATACCCTTTATCCCTTACTGAAGTCGGAACACCATGATAATATTCGTGGGTTGGCTGTTGTGGATGACGTGGTTGTGGTATGGGTGGTTGTGGTCGGATGGTGGGTGAGTCAGCCGTAGCCGCCTGTGTTGTGTTCCCACCGAATGCCTGGTGTAAGTCGTCATCACCATCATCAGCGTCGTCAGCATCGTCGTTGCCCTCTGTATTATTGTAGTTGTTGCCGCAGCTTGCTGTGCGGCGACAATACGTGTACACAGAACAGGCGAAACTTGGCATGTGACATCCGTAGACTGTCAGACAGCAGAATTTCTTATAAAAAAAAATTAGCGAATTTATGGCCGATCGAAAGTTAGGTTAGGTCACTTTGGGCAGGGTTTGGTCTGATTAGGTAATTTTTGGTTGGGTTGGCTTCAGTTCGACTAGATATAGACGGATTAGGTTAGATTGCTTTAGAATACGTCGGTTTGGATAGATTTTGGGTTGGGTTTTATTTGGTTGGGTTAGGCTGGGTTAGGTTCGGTTGGATTAGGTCATTTTAGGCTTGACTGGGTTGGATTAGGTCGGGTATGGTATGGTTAAGTGAGACTGGGTAGGATTAGGTAGGGTTAGATGCGGTTAGGCTGCTTCAAAATTGGTTAGGTTAGGTATGAGGAGGTTAGGGGAGATTGTGAGGTTAAATACAATTAGACTGGGTTAGGTGAGGTTAATTTAGATTAGGTTGAGTTAATTTAGGTTGGATTAGGTCATTCGAGGTTTGGCAGGGTTCAGGTCGAGCAAATATGGATAGGTTAGTTGAGACTGGGCTAAAATAAATTGGTTTAGATGTGATTAGGTTGGTTTGGATTAGGTGAAGGTGAAATAGGTTAGATATGGGTAGGATTAGTGAGATTAATACAGATTAGATATGGTTAAGAGGGATCCGTGCACCATAGCATTGTCCTCCTCTGGTCAACCTACATTTTCGTTTCACTTTTCTCTGTATATTTCAATTTCTTTTTTCGACTCATCTTTCCTTGTAGCCTCACTTCATAGTCTCGTTTCCGATTCCCATATTCCAGTCAAGTTTCATATCCTTTTCCTTTTCCCTTTACGTACTTTCCTATTTTCATCATTTTTCTTTTACTCGTCTATGCATTATTTCCATTAAACTTCAGTTCCTAACGGTCCTTTCTTTCTCTTTCTCGTCCAGCCAGCCTTGTCGTCCCTTTGTTTTTATACTCACAGTTATACAAATGTTCCTGACTTTCTTCCCTCTCCCCCGAGAGGAGAATGGTGGACTGCTGGAGAAGCGCTACGTAAGCCTGTAATCCATCAGGAGCTGAGGAGGAGCGTGTCTCGTCCCCCGTCCCTCTAGTACACCTGGGCGCGCGGATCCCTCCTCCTTGCCCCCTCCATCTGCTCCTGACGAAGTGGAGGAGCCTCTTCCACCTTCATCACCGCCTGCCGCCATCGCTCTCTCTTCTTCTCCCCCTCCACCTAAGGAGAAGAGGAAGAAACAAAAGAAGAAAGGGGGAAAGACCAAGAGCGACCCCTCCTCCGTTGCTCGCCGGATCGAGGCCCTCCTTCCACCACTCTCAGGGACTCGTGATCTCGATGCCCGCACAGGTGCGGACCTGGAAGAGCTACTCTGCTGCCTCACGGATCCGATCAACGACGCTGATACACTGCCTCTCGTCTATCAGACTTTGTATCAGAAGATCCGTGAGGCATACATTTCCAACTCCCTCTCTCCATCTGAGGAAGCCGCCATCCGTGAGGGCATCGAGTTAGATCCACCACGTGCTGCCCTCGTCAACTACATCGCCACCAGACTGCTCTCTTAACTGCTGAGCCACGCCTGATGCTGTCCTGCCTAGCTGCTTCGTCTTGCACTTTTTTGTCACTGCTATGCTCTCGTTTGAGAGCTTTTTTTTGCCATTCCTCTGACGGGCTCTCTGTTTGCCCGTGTCCTCACCTTATTGTGAGGCAAATATCACACACACACAAAAAAAGATCCACCTTAGATATAACCATATCTCCATACACACACACACACACACACACACACACACACACACACACACACACACACACACACACACACACACACACACACACACACACACACAGACACACACACACACACACAGACACACACACACACACACACAGACACACACACACACACACAGACACACACACACACACACACACACACACACACACACACACACACACACACACACACACACACACATGCAATACTCTCTAACGGTAGTTGGTGGTGGGGAAAGTTGTGTATGTAACTGTGGTGGTGTGGGGAGGTTGCCATGGTAACACACTGGCCCCGCACACACACACACACACACACACACACACACACACACACACACACACAGCAACCACATCAAACCATTCACCCCCACCCTCCACACACAACACATGCATCCACCCACCCACCCACACACACACACACACACACACACACACACACACACACACACACACACACACACACACACACACACACACACACACACACATAGTACTCTCTAGTGGAACTTGCTGGTGAGGAAGTGTGTGTATGTAACTGTGATGGTGTCGGGAGGTTGCCATGGTAACACACAGGCACCTCGCACCACACACATACAACACATCCACACACACACACACACACACACACACACACACACACACACACACAGAGGTTATTTTTGTGTAAGGCTGGTAAAGAGAGCTGTATGATCATGAGAGTTAATAGAGACAGCATTATCACTCTTATAGCAGTATGACTCACTCAGCTGAATGCTATCGCCAAGCAGTACCTGGAATAAAATACTTGAGTTGCCCCTACCATGAGAGGGCCAGGGTACCATCTAGTGGTTGTAAAAGTAGCTGGACAAGTCTCTCGTCTTGTAGGCGTCGCTACTTGGCTACTTTTGCTAGTGGCCGTATGACAGTGGAAGGACGAGGGTGTGTGTGTGTGTTGCTGTGCTTCATTCCCCCTGAGGTAAGTGTTGGATATTTGCTGTTTTTAGCCATTAAGGTGACTACATTAGGACACAAGGATATCGCACTGACAGCCAGGAAGTATCATGGCCCAAAGAAATATTACCTATGAGGCTACTAGACGTAATTCTGATGAGACAAGGGGGCTGTTGGTGTGAGGGAGATGAAGGCCTTGTACCGCCTCAATCTTGGTGTCTCAGACCAGTGAAATAGCAGTGTGAGTGTCATCCTGTAGATTCTCGTGCCGATCAGACTGGTGGACTAGGCCTGCCTGCCTCCTTGTCCCTGTCCACCCAACAGTACAGTTTGGGACCTGAATGTATACTGATAAGTGCGATTCAGATATGAGAGGGACAATGTGATGGAAAAAATTATTGTATGTAAATTATTTTGTCCTGAAGCACACACACACACACACACACACACACACACACACACACACACACACACACACACACACACACACACACACACACACACAC
Source organism: Coenobita brevimanus (assembly GCF_032717465.1). Taxonomy (NCBI): domain Eukaryota; kingdom Metazoa; phylum Arthropoda; class Malacostraca; order Decapoda; family Coenobitidae; genus Coenobita; species Coenobita brevimanus. The sequence continues at coordinate 4,907 of NW_027643594.1, forward strand.
ACACACAGTATATTATGGTGTTGTTCATTTGCCTAGGCCGAGATCGTCGTTTTTTTGCAGCTGATTTCCCGTAGTGCAGTGGTAAATTTGGACAAATATACAGCTCTGCATCATTTCCACGTCCCTTCTTCGTGACTAGCATCAATCTAGTGTTAACCCCTTGTCACAACACAACATTTAAGAAAGAGATTGCAATTTTACGCCAAGTTAGATTGAACAGGGGTCCTTATCCTGCAGCGGTGTGTCACAGGCTGATGATGATGATAATAGTGTTGTCGGAGATGATGTTGATAATGATGATAGTGATGCTGCTGATGATAGTGATGTTGAAACTCCTGAACCAACTAACTGGACCGAGATTATGGTGATTGTAATGATGATGAAGCAGTTGGGATAATAATGATGATGATGATGACGGTGATGGAACTTATGTAGTAACTCTTTAACAGGGTTGTGATGATTGCTGTGCTTGACGCTGTTGCTCCTGGCGATGATGATGATGATGATGATGATGACGACTACGACAACGATGATGATGGTGATGATGATGACGATGATGATGATGATGACGATGATGATGATGATGATGATGATGACGACTACGACAACGATGATGATGGTGATGACGATGATGATGGTGACGGCGACGATCTTCATGTCTATGGCTGAGTCACCTCTTGTTTTTCGTTTCTCTTCAAATGTAGTTGGTGACTGTGTGTAGGAGAGAGAGAGAGAGAGAGAGAGAGAGAATGTGTGTGTGTGTGTGTGTGTGTGTGTGTGTGTGTGTGTGTGTGTGTCTCCGCGCATGCTTGTGTGTATTTGCGTGCGTGCGTGCGTGTGTACAGCATTTCCCTCACACTCGAACTATTTATACCATAAGAGTGCAAATGAGGTCAGGGATATTGCTCTTCTTGGCCATACAAATACTAAACATTTACACTATATTCTGAAAAAACATACTGGATTCCTAAGGTCACTCAATGGGTTTCAAAAATCATTGTTCACTGTCTCTTTATTTATCGCAAGGAAAGGGATGGATGTGTGTCCGAAATAGTAGCTCAGTGTTGGTCTTTCTCTGGACCGTGAATGATTTAAATGGAATAATTATCCTTATTTATATTGGTTTAGTTGTGAGGATGCAACACACGTTTTGTTTACGTTTTATCAGGGCACATCAAAGAGCGGCCATGTCCATCTGCTTCTCACTAATGATTTTCGAACGAGGTTCTACATTCTTCTAGATTTTAGGGACAGTGAAGCCGCACAGCACCACAACACGCCATACCATACCACACCACAAAACCCCACACCACAAAACCCCACACCACACAACCCCACACCACACAACCCCACACCACACCACCCCACACCACACCACCCCAAACTTTACCATACCAACCACCCTTCCACACCACACCATACCAAGGGGATTAACCAAAGGGTCCTGAAGCTCCCGCATCTAGTAATTCTGAGCTTGTTTCCAGGTAACTCCACACACACACCTCAGGTCACGTCTTTCACAGAAGAGATAACAGAAGGAGAGCGAGCGTAACTGAATGGCAAGCCAGAGATGGAGTGAGAAGAAGAGGTGCACAGAGAACAAGATGGAGAGATCATGTGATGCAGATCTACCGAGCAAGGACGGAACAGGCTAAGAATCAATGGATCAGAGTGGAGAAAGGTGAGAGGGTCCTTATCATGCAGTGGTGTGTCACAGGCTGATGGTGATGATATTGATGGTGATAATGATGTTGATGCTGATGGTGGTGATGCTTTAACATCTCAACGTATGAGGTTACAGAATGCACAGTGAGGCTGCATAGCCAGGAAATGGAAGAATATGAGTGCATTTAAGTATTTATGTAATATGATGAATAAGGATGGAAGATTAGAGGATGAAGTGACTGAAATGATACGTCAGGGAAGGAGGGTTGCTTGTTCTCTAAAAAGCAGTGATTAGGAAGAGGGAACTGAGGATGAAAGTATGAAAAAAAAGGCACTGCATGCTGTGATTCCCACTTTAAAGTATGGAAGTGAAGCTTGGATCTTGCTGGAAGGACACAAGTCAAGAGTGAGAGCGGTGGAAATGAGCTACTTGAGAGGAGCATGTGGAGTTTCATAGAGAGACAGACAGACAAATGGGCAGATGAAGGAGCGTTGTGATGCTGATGTGGATGAGACTGAAAGCGTTAAAAGAAACACTCCGAGATGGTTTGGCCATGTGGAGGGGATGGCGAATAAGAAAATGACTAGAAGAGTGTACATGAGTTAGCTGGAAGGATAGAGGGGGATGGGGAGACCGACGATGAGATGGAGGGAAAGAGTAGAAACATATGACTGGGATACTTGAGCTAAATGGTAGAGGACAGTACATCATGAAGGCGATTTGCTTGTGGTCACCCCTTACGGGATTAAGGCGTCTGGCTATAGATAAACAGATATAGATAAATACAGTAGATAGATAGGTAGGTGATGATGATAATATGATAATGATGATGATGATGAGAATGGTAATGATAATGAGAATGACGGTGTAAATAATGATGATGATGATTATGACGACGACAGCTATGATGATGACGATGATGATGATATTGATGATGATTTTTGTCGGCAGGTGGAGGGACGAAACAGCAGGAACTCTACCATCGGTCCAAGCATCCACGATTCCACATCCACCCATCCGTCCATCCATCCATCCATCCATCTCGCTTGATGTTAAAAGCTAAGTCTATTTAACTTTAGTATCAATTGCTTCTTCATAAGCTTTCCAGCTGTCTGAACAGATCAGCAGTAGTTTTAAAAACTAAAATAACTCGGTTCTGGTGCTCAGTTTGGTACGTTTATTTTCCTTTTATCAGAACTGGCGCGGCAAATTTTGAGAAAAGTCCCTCAAGTAACTCCTGTTATTTTTTTTACTAGGTTTCTAATGCTGTCCATAGATCCGTTGTTGCTTTAATAGTTTCCTAGACAACACAGTCTTGACGCTGTTCTCTGCCACCCTATTATACCATGTCATATAGTGTTCTCGCTCGCTTGCCCTGTTCGCTCGCTCGCTTGAACAATAAATCACTGAAGAAAAGGTGGTATAAAGCCCCCTAAGCCGCCACAGTATTATAACCCTCGGTATGCAGTCCGTTCCCTGCGGCCTTGTAACTTTGTGTACCCGAAGCGCTTACAAAATAACTTGAAATAATTTTCCTTTCGTAACTATACTCGTTTCACTTTAAGTTGGCCTGAGTTGTTTTTGTTGTTCTTATTACATCTTAGGCTCCTCTGGATGTGAACCCAGTGTTATGTTGAAGGATTGTCTGTGTTGTGGTGGTGTGGTGCAGGAAGTGAGTGGGTGTGCTGTGGTGTGGGGGTGCCACTTTGCAGTATGAGCACAGGGGATTGTATGTGTGTTATATTTTGTGTTAGTATTGTAGCAGGGAAGGTTGGTGTACTCGTGTCTCTGGGTTCGGTAGTGTCTGAAGGGTGTATGTCTGGTGGTGGCACATGAAGGATGCTGTTTGGTAGAAAGTTTTGGCTGGCTGGGGTGTCTGTGTTTATGTATGTGTTTGGTATAGAAAGTTTTGGCTGGCTGGGGTGTCTGTGTGTTTATGTATGTGTTTGGTATAGAAAGTTTTGGCTGGCTGGGGTGTCTGTGTGTTTATGTATGTGTTTGGTATAGAAAGTTTTGGCTGGCTGGGGTGTCTGTGTGTTTATGTATGTGTTTGGTATAGAAAGTTTTGGCTGGCTGGGGTGTCTGTGTGTTTATGTATGTGTCTGGAAAGTGTAGAGTTTGGTGGAGGAGGGGATATGTTGCAAAGATAATCTGTGTAGTGTTGGGCGGTTGTTCGATTTAGTTTGTGGAGAGGATGACGCAACATAAGGTTAAAAAGGTGGGACGGATCTTGAGTTGAAGTGATGAACTGTGTGCCTCTCATATTCACTTGGTCTCTGACTGAAATTAGTTATGTTTCTTGGTGTAGGCTGTCAGTACTTGTGGTCTTAGTGTCTTCTGCTATCAAGGTATTGTTTTCTGTTCTTTAAAGCTCCTTCGTGTTTGTGTTGGATATGATTACGGCTCAGCTTGTGCGGCAGTAATTCACGGTTGTTTTAATGTATTACTTATAAGTGGAGAATGGAGTTGGGATGTATATGAGAGAGGGTGTGAATTAGGGGGAGTGATGCATAATGACAGGGGACAGGGTGGCATAGAGGCCACTTGTTTGTGGCCACCTCTTACGGGATTAAGTCGTCTGGCTATAGATAGATGGATAGACAGATAGCTTATAGTTTCCATACGGTTTGCCGAGTAGTAGCGATAGTTATCACTAGAATATGATGGTAGTCACGAATGAGTGCCGTGGAAAGGATGTTGGGCTGTAGTATTGGCTGTTTCTGCTACTGATCTGCCTGACATTCTGGTATGCTTTAAATGAAACTCTGTGTCAAGTTAAAGTGAAAGGCGTGTATGTTTGTGTAGGAGGAACGAGAGACAAGGAGGTATTCTGTGGCCTGTTTTCTTTGTGCTTCCTACAAGACACAGTAACAGTTATGACGGGACATTGATGGCAAGTTTGTGGGTCAGCACACACTTACGGCCTCTCATTATACAAGGTGGTCCATATATTACGCCACCCAGTTCTTGTGTGTTGCGGGCACGGCTCAGTGAACATTACCAGTGTCTACCCTGCATCATTATCTACTTCCCACAACCCTCTTCAGGCTTAGCTTTATAATATAGGCTTTAATTTAGGTCCATTGATTGCATGGTGGAGAATTCCCATAACCTTTTTTATGCTTAGCTGTATATCATTGTATTGTATAATCTTTTATGTCCACTGATCACACGGCTGAGCAGTAATTTGGTGAAGCGATCAGAATGTCTTAGCTCATCACAAAAGCCGTCCCCACAACACACAAGACTGCAGAGCGCAATATACTGATCACCTATATTAAGTCAAAGCCACAGTTAAAAAGGTAATGAAACAAGACAGAAAATTTAAGTTTTCATTATTAATACTTCAGTACAAAATACATTAACAGAGACAGCAATATAAAATATGCATTCAAAAGTAGCATTTGTCCACAGAACATCCTGGACTTGCAAGGCAGATCACACCATCACCACCAGGCTTCTCTCGGCAGGTCAGGGCAGATCACCAGCAGCAGCAGCAAGTAATCTCACGGCTGGGCAAGACACGACACCCTGCCGCCGCCGCCGCCGCCACCACCACCACACCACCAGGCATCTCAGAGTAGGGGAAGACACCACACCACCGTCAGGCTTCTCACGGCAGGGCAGACCAAACTTCAGCAGGGTATGACCAGTGTGGCAAGGAAGCAGCAACAAGGCAGCAGACTCCAGCACGACCTGTGGACCAGATGTGTATTAGTTCAAATCAGTGTTAGCTTTAGTTATTTAATCTTCTATCTATCTCTATCTATTGCCAGACGCCTCAATCCCGTTTGGGGTGGCCACAAACAAATCGCCTCCAAGTCGCCCTGTCCCCCGCCATTTCACTGCCCTGCTCCCAACTCACACCCCCGTCTTTCATATACCTCTCCACCCCATCCCTCCATCTCATCCTCGGCCTCCCCCTCCCTCTTCCCCCCTCCTCCTCACTCACATACACTCTCTTCGTCAGTATTTCACCCTCCATCCTCTCCACATAGCCAAACCACCTCAGTGTGTTCTCATAACGCTTCCTATCACATCCACATCCACACCACAACGCTCCTTTATATCCTCATTCGTCAGCCTGTCTCTCCATGTGACTCCACAGGCTCCTCTTAAATAACTCATTTCCACTGCTCTCACTCTTGACTTGTGTCCTTCCAACAACGTCAAAGCTTCACTTCCGTACGTTAGAGTTGGTATCACAATACTGTCATGTAGTAACTTTTTCACTTCCATGCTCACTTCCCTGTTTCTTATCACTGCTTTCAAAGAACCAGCAACCTTTCTTCCCTGCTGTACCCTTTCAAGCACTTCACCCTCCAAACCTCCATCCTTACTCATCACACTACCCAAGTACTTAAACGTACTCACATTTTCCAATTCCTCACCATCCAACCTCGCTGCACATTCACTGACTTCACCTCTCTCAAAGACCATCACTTTACTCTTCCCTACATTCACCTTTAGATTCCGTTTCTTACACACTCTCCCAAACTCATCCACCAAGCCTTGCAGCTCCCCTTCGTCTTCACTCAACAACACAGTATCATTTGCAAACAGCAGTACAGGGAGTTTCCAAACACTACCCTCTCTCACCAGGGCCACTCCAACATCCACTACCCTACCTTGTACCTCTTTTATTACCCCATCCATGTACAGATTGAACAACCATGGAGACATGACACATCCCTGTTTCAACCCAGCCTTCAAAGCGTGGACTCATTAGACTGCTCAGATTCTGTTGGGAATGGCACACAGTCAGGGAATTATATCACCAATATTTTATCCAAATTTCCCATACAGGGTGTTGCATGAAATGTTTGACAAACTTCAGAAAGTTGTTCTTGGGGCAATTTTGAGTTAAGAATTGCTGCATCAACCTGGGCTAATTTCTCGTCTATTATGCTCAGGTTCTGTAGGGAATGGCAGCAGATTAGAGACTGGTATCGCAAAATTTTATCCCCTGCCACCACCACCAGGCCGTTTATTTTTAAATCCCCTTGTAAAACTGTAGATATATATCGGCAGGACAGTAAATAGTGATCCTACTCTGGTACTCTGTATGGAATTTCAGAGAGAGAGATGATGATGCCACTGATTCATGGGGTTATCTTTAATTTAACAAGAAACACTTTACTTACCTCTCTATTCAGTTTGCACGAAAATTAACGTTTAAAAGACTGATAATATATTCACGAAATTTTCTTCTTAAAATTTAATAAGTAAATGTTTAATTTGAAGTGTGACGTCACTGGTGCATTATGGGAGCAACGTTGAGAGATGCTGGAGATGAGTGAAGATTTTATTCTTTACGGTGTTAGTCTACTTCTTATTATGGTAATTCTTATGCCCATGTGTTTATCAGTGTTTGCTGTCATTATCGAGAGGTGTAGTCGGCTGATGTAAGTTGTAATTATTAGCTATAAGGATGATATACGGCGGTGTGTATCTCCAGGTGACCAAGATGTCCCTTTAAACTCGAGTAAGCAGTGCTACTTAAATCCCCCGATATTCACACCATCTGTTTAGGTTTTAAGGTCGAATGTGATCCTGTACATGGGCAGGCATAGTAGGTTAATTGGCTGGAAAAAATGAGGGGATGTGTGTAAAAACTGTAATGGGTAGTTTGTTTACATCGGGGATATAAACTCCTCGAGTCCCTTTAACTCTTGCAATCCCGGTGATGCCCTTTTCAGTTTATTCATAGTGCCAGAAGGCAATTGTATTCAACTTATGCAAAGTCTCTGCTATTGCAGGAGTTCAGTGAGGCTGTGCCTAACCCCTACACTTCCAGAAGTCTATACAAAGCTAAATATAATCATGAGATGGCATGAAAAAAAAAAATCCCTGCTCTGTGAGTTAAACTAGTGAAGACTGAAGGTATTAACATGTGTAGGAGAGACACTGGATAAAGCCTGATTGGAGATATAGTATATTGAACTGGAAGGACTGCATACCTTACATCCTTCATTAACCATTGCTGCTACCTTTAAATAAGAATTATCATACTGAAGGTAATTACTAGCAGCCTTCATGAACATATTACTGTACTGTAATTAGGAGAGAGGTTTCATAAGTTGATTGGAAGTCAGGAGACAGCAGGAATATACCATTACTGTTGAGGGGGATGTATTTGTGTGTAGGCTATGATATAGGAAGCATATCTCAGAATATGGATGTACAAGGTTAATCATATCTTGTATAGTACTTACACTTTCAGATTTGATAGCTTTTCCTTTTGTAATCTTTACTGAATGATGCAATCAGTTCATGATTACACATTATATAATCTCAGACTTCATCTGTGTCATTGTAGTTGCCTCACCTTGACAAATTTTAGTCCTTCTGCTGCTTAGTTCCTGTATCTAAGTGGCAGAATAAGACAGTATTATGGTTTTGCATCCTCCCCATAGATCTTCATTGTGATTTGCATGATAATCTAGTCTTTATCTGTAGAAACAGCTTAGCATTCAAGGTGGAGAGATGCCAGGTTTTTGTCAGTTTAGGGTGGACATGTAGGCTATATGGTTTGTCTTTATTGTTTTATGTATTCATTATTATTATTATTTTTTACTGTGGATCAAATTTAGCGATTCATCTCTTCCGTTTATAAATCGGTACAACAGATAGGCTTTCATTCTCAGGTCTCACAGAAGGTATAACCAATGAGTACTGTACTGTCTTCCTGTGCAGTGTATATTTTGTCATTTGTACTCTCATTATAAGTTTCATTAAAGAATTTGTATCATATGTTTAGTTTCTGTGTCACTCAGTGTGTTAAGTTTATGTAATATATGGTTAATCGTTTAAGTCTTGCCGTTGGATAGCAGACGTAAGTTCTAGTTTTTACTTTCTCCCTTTATATAAGTAGCAACTGCTCTATATTCTTTCCATAGCACTTGTTCATGATTAGCATTAAACTGCAGGCTTAGGTATTCCAAGTAGCTCAGGGAATTTCGAGATATCTCCTCCTAAAGCGACATTAATAGGTACATGACAATTTAGTTTAGTCTGTGCATGTTGTTCAATTTCCCATTTTTTGTAAACATGTAAAGAAATAAAATACAGTAGAAGTTTTAGCCGGTATACTAGTGGGGCCGCGGTGGCATGGTCAGTATGGTGCTGGCCTGCTGATCAGGAGGACCCGGGTTCAAGTCCCGGTGTGATAGAGGTTTCTTTAAAATGTGGCTGAGGGAAGTTTGCGTAGCAGGCTTTCCTTAAAACCACAAGGCCCCATATTCACACACACCAAGACACTTACACACACTACTACATACACACACCAAGACACACACACACACACACTGCTACATACACATATCAAGACACACACACACACACTGCTACATACACACATCAAGACACACACAAGACACGTACATAGCCACAGCCACCTTCACACAGTAGACACACACTACTACATACATACACACATCAAGGCACACACGACACGTACACAGCCACCTTCACACAGCAGACACACCACACACACACACAGGGAGAGGGAGGGACAGACACCACAGGCAGACAGAGAGGGACATATACAAAACACAGGGAGTGAGAGAGGAGGGGGTTTTATTAAAAAGTCCAATTTTGGTATACCTCCTGTGGCAAAATTGATATAGCCCCCCCTTTAATATTTTTTGGATATTTTCATTTAGTGCCCCCACAGGCCCCAGACCCACTCGGCTGAACCAAATCGTCTGGCGTCAGCTGGAACATGATATACTAGAGTTATGCCGGTCATGTGGGGGTTAATGGTGACAGTGTAGTAACTGTCAGGCTCCTATGACTCACTCAGCCGAATAAAATCGTCTGTCAGCTGGAATGGAATACTAGAGTTGTCCCAAGCACCAGAGGGTTAAGAATCTTATCCCCCTAAGTGATGCTTGGGACAACTCTAGTACCCCATTTCAGCTGACTCAGACGATTTTATTCGACTGAGTGAGTCATAGGAGCCTGACAGTGTCAATACCGTCACCATTAACCCCCTCACGACCGACATAACTCTAGCATCATGTTCCAGCTGACGCCAGACAATTTGGTTCAGCCGAGAGAGGATCCTAGGATCCTGAGAGACACTATAACATCACAAACAAAATACAAAATGCCTTCCCTCCATCTTGAACGTACTATAATTCATTTACATTAAGTAAGCTCGTATTTTCGTATTTTTGCAGCTTATTTCATGTATCTTAGTTAAAAGAAAAAATACTACGAGCTCTATATCTTTTCATAGCCCTTCTTCGTGACTAGCATCGTATTCTAGTTATCTATAGTTACAACTGAGCATTCAAGATGGAGGGATCACAACTTTAAGCAATTACAGTAAACAAACAAACAAAAAGCAAGTGTCGTCCTCTTGACCTCTCGTCTTCGCAGGAATGCAGCGGTTGCGCCATCTTGTGCGTGGAATGCGTGAAGTGCAGGCTCTTGAGTGGAAGGAGCACGGAGCCACGGGAGACTTAATAATATTCGCTAGTCAGCCAGTCTAGAAGCCTGGGACATTTGCCTGAAATAATAATAATAATAATAATAGTAATAACAAAACCACTCATATACATAATTCAATATCTTAGTCACTCGATCTGTCCATTCCACCCCTTCAGTACGAGGACGCATTTCTTTAAGCTATTTTTTCTAACATGGGAGGTTCGATACGTTTGATTAAGCCTATCCATAAGACTCCTAAAGCTGAGTAAATGCCTCTGAAAGTTGCAAAATATAAAATATAAAACGTCTATATGATATAAAAACCTTTGTTCATCTCCGGGACTCGATTTGTGGCGCCTAGAACAAGTGCTGACGTCATGTTTACACTTTTCTACCTTTAGACGATTTCTTGGAGCTTAAAGAAACCCTCTCGGGATGATGGGACAGACACAATAACCCCTTCAGACAGAGAATGACTTAGTTACTTTGTTCTAGGTAACCGGACGATTTTATTCAGCTTAGGAGATCCCCTCGTAGTGAAGGAGTTGATGGTGACTGTATCTAACCCCTCCAGTACAAAATTTCTCTCCAGAGTTGAAGGAAATCGTCTGGAGCAAGAAAGATGAATATGGAAAAAAGTGTTGTGGACAATGAGTTAGATAAGACTGGTTTGGTTAAGGTAGGGTAGGGATGGGACGGTTATGGCAGGGTGGGGTAGCGTTGGGTCGGTTATGGCCGGGTGGGGTAAGGTTGGGTTAGTTTTGGCAGGACGGCGTAGGATTGGGCCGGTTTTGGCAGGGTGGGGTAGGACTGGGTCGGTTATGGCAGGGTGTGGTAGGAATGGTTCGGTTTTGGCAGGGTGGGGTAGCGTTGGGTCGGTTTTGGCCGGGTGGGGTAGGATTGAGTTTTTTTGGGCAGAGTGGGGTAAGGTTGGGTCGGTTTTGGCATGGTGGGGTAGGGTTGGGTCGGTTTTGGCAGGGTGGTGTAGGGTTGGGTCGGTTTTGGCAGGGTGGGGTAGGACTGGGTCAATTTTGTCAGGGTGAGGTAGGATTGTGTCGGTTATGACAGAGTATAGAATAGGTTTTGGTAGCGTGGGTTAGGATTTGGTCGGTTTTGGCAGAGTGGGGTTTGATTGGGTCGGTTTTGGCAGAGTGGGGTTTGATTGGGTCGGTTTTGGCAGAGTGGGGTTTGATTGGGTCGGTTTTGGCAGGGTGGGGTAGGATTGGGTCGGTTTTGGCAGGGTGGGGTAGGATTGGGTCGGTTTTGGCAGGGTGGGGTAGGATTGGGTCCGGTTTTGGCAGGGTGGGGTAGGATTGGGTCGGTTTTGGCATGGTGGGGTAAGGTTGGGTCGGTTTTGGCAGGGTGGGGTAGGAATGGTTCGGTTTTGGCAGGGTGGGGTAGGAATGGTTCGGTTTTGGCAGGGTGGGGTAAGGTTGGGTCGGTTTTGGCAGGGTGGGGTAGGAATGGTTCGGTTTTGGCAGGGTGGGGTAAGGTTGGGTCGGTTTTGGCAGGGTGGGGTAGGACTGGGTCAGTTTTGCCAGGGTGAGGTAGGATTGTGTCGGTTATGACAGAGTATAGAATAGGTTTTGGTTGGTTTTGGCAGCGTGGGTTAGGATTTGGTCGGTTTTGGCAGAGTGGGGTTTGATTGGGTCGGTTTTGGCAGGGTGGGGTAGGATTGGGTCGGTTTTTGCAGGGTGAGGTAGGATTGGGTCGGTTTTTGCAGGGTGAGGTAGGATTGGGTCGGTTTGGACAGGGTGTTAGGACTCCATATTATAATTACAAATCATAATAGTTCCGTCATATCCAACGCCTATTTCACTCAGTTATACTACACTGTCTCATCAAATTTGGGGCGATCTTCTCTACGATTTTTGTTCTTCTCCGCTTAGTTCAGTCCTTTAGTTCATTCATGACCCTTGGCTTTCCTTTTTTTTTTTTTTATGAGGTGGAGCGCAGGGGCACGAGGCTAGACCACCATTAGTCCAGAATATTAAAGGGTAGGCCACCAAGCTACGCCCTGGTAACGTCTACACGTCAAAACATCTGTCCACCTCTGGGACTTGAACTGCGGAGCGCTGGACGCAGAGCTCTCGGTTTGCGGATGTCACTTTTACTCTTTGCTAGCTTCTGACGATATCCTGCAGCTTCAGAAACCCTCTTAGGATGACGGGACAGAATCATTTAACTTGTGCTGGAGTCTACTGTGTACTCTGTTCCATGTCTTTGGCAACTATAGTATAGCGCTGTAGGCTTTCTTTGCATACTTTACTTTTTCTGTGATATTGTATTTTAGTCATTTGTAATACCATAAAGGGCAAAGTAAAGTTGATATACAGCTGATTCTTTTATTATCTTTAGTGTTTTACAAGAGTTTACAATTACAATACAATTACAATACATTTACAAAGTATACAAGTAGCAATGGCAGCAGCTGTTAGGTTACTCTGGCAGAAGATTTTATATATTAAAGTATCTCAAAGTATATCACAAAAGTATTGGACTAGAGCAAATGTTTCAAGTATTATCAAAGTATATCAGTTAAATACGGGCAAGATACCTTTAGCAATTAATATTATGTAGTAGGTCCTATGTCTATCTCCAACTCGCTCCCTCGCTCCTACTCGCACTAAAGCAGACAGACACTAACAGACAGACACACCATCCCAGCACGTTCGGCTGCGCTGAGGACAGGCAGACAGGACAGACGGAGAGGAAGATGGAAGTGGAAGGAAGTCCCCCCTTTCCCGCCTCCCCCACCCCACCTCCCTCCCCAGACCCACCTACCTGCCACACCCAGCCTAGTATGCTGGGAACTAAACACACACACACACACACACACACACACACACACACACACACACACACACACACACACACACACACACACACACATACAAATCACGCACACACACTCACACCCTAAAGGAAAATACAAAGAAAAATACAACCTGTCACCTGTCCTGTCGGGCGCTCCGATCTCCCTGCAGACACTCCGGTCTCCCCTGGTCTCTCGGCCGTCTCGTCTCTCCCTCGCAGCCGTCTCTGCATCGCCTGGGGAAATACAGGAACATCAAAGGTGCCTAAGGAATGCAATGCCTACCAGAGTAACGCTATACAGGTGCCGCCACAGCTGCTGCTACCCTCCCTACCACATCACCTATCAGTACAAGCTACAACACACGCTGCACCAGTTCCTCTGCAGGGCTTGCCATGTTCTCGAGCGGCCATCTCGTCGTCTACACCTGCCATTTCTTCCGTAGTTGCCACCCCTTCTTCTGAGGCTGACATGTCTTCTGAGGTTGCCATGTCTTCTGAGGTTGCCATCTCGTCTTCTGAGGTTGCCATCTCGTCTTCTGAGGTTGCCATCTCGTCTTCTGAGGTTGCCATCTCGTCTTCTGGGGCTGCAGCTTCGCCTTCCCCCTCGCCTGCAGTTGCCATCTCGCTGGCCAGGGTTGACATCTCGTCCTCCGGCGTTTCCATCGATTTCTGTGGAGCAAATATCAATTAGGCCAAAGTGCGCACTATATGCTACTGCTGAGCCTATGTCCTGTATTCTGGGTGGCATAGCAGGCTTCGTAGCGCATTTCCCTGAGCGATTTATTTTCCATAACACCAACATTATATTGCAAACTTACGTCAATGTCTTCTAACCCCAACTTGTCACCCAATTCCTTCCCATTCCACACATCCTTCCTTTAAGTTCTTCACAGCCATACTGTACCATCACCACACCCACACCACCACCACCACCACCACAACCACACTCCATCATACAACCACCAGCATAACACTACCACCACTACCACAACCACGCACTACCACCACCATCACAACCACACATCACCACCACCAACACCGCTGACATCACCACCATCACAACCACCACACAGCTATCAGTGCTCTCGTGCAAAATTTATCTGCGAGAGAGAGAGAGAGAGAGAGAGAGAGAGGGAATTCTGTGTGTGTGTGTGTGTGTGTGTGTGTGTGTGTGTGTGTGTGTGTGTGTGTGTGTGTGTGTGTGTGTGTGTGTGTGTGAAAATCACTCTTTTAACAATAAACAAAATGCATGACTAAGTGTACGATGTGAGAACAGCTCAGAAAAAAATATTTCAAATTTCAAAAAGTTTACAAATGGTTCCAATACCTTTTACTTGGGGAGAAAGCTATTATTTCCCACTCCTGTCGTCTGTCGTGTCGGTGTAAATATCCTTTGCTTGCCTGGCCGTGTAAATATCCTCTGCCTGCTTGGTCGTGCGAAAATCCTCTTCTTTCTTCGTGTCAATGGAAAAATTCAACCTGAGAGGTGGAGAGCAGAGGTGTGAGGGTAGGGGAGGTTTGACTGGTGGCAGGGAGATGGGAGGGGGGGTAGAAGGAAGAGGTGAGGGGGTAGGGAAGAGATGAGGGGGTAGGGAAGAGGTGGGGGGTAGGGAAGAGGTGAAGGGGTAGGGAAGAGGTGAAGGGGTAGGGAAGAGGTAAGGGGGTAGGGAAGAGGTGGGAGGTAGGGAAGAGGGGAGGGGGTTGAGGGAAGAGGGGAGGGGGGATGAGGGAAGAGGTGAGGGGGTAGAGGGAAGAGGTGAGGGGGTAGAGGGAAGAGGTGAGGGGGTTGAGGGAAGAGGTGAGGGGGTAAGGAAGAGGTGAGGGGGGTAGAGGGAAGAGGTGAGGGGGTTGAGGGAAGAGGTGAGGGGGTTGAGGGAAGTGGTGAGGGGGTAGAGGGAAGAGGTGAGGGGGTAGGGAACAGGGGAGGGGGGTTGAGGGAAGAGATGAGGGGGTAAGGAAGAGGTGAGGGGGTAGAGGGAAGAGGTGAGGGGGGTAGAGGGAAGAGGTGAGGGGGTTGAGGGAAGAGGTGAGGGGGTAGAGGGAAGAGGTGAGGGGGTAGAGGGAAGAGGTGAGGGGGTAGAGGGAAGAGGTGAGGGGGTAGAGGGAAGAGGTGAGGGGGTAGAGGGAAGAGGTGAGGGGGTAGAGGGAAGAGGTGAGGGGGTAGAGGGAAGAGGTGAGGGGGTAGGGAAGAGATGAGGGGGGTAGGGGGAAGAGGGTAGGGGAGGGGGTTGGGATGAGGGGAGGGGGGAGGGATGACGGGAGGGGGTAGGGAGGAGAGGAGGAAGTAGGGAAGAGGGGAGGAGGTAGGGAAGAGGGGAGGGGGTAGGGACGAGGTGAGGGGGTAGGGAAGAAATGAGGGGGTAGGGAAGAGGAGAGAGGGGTAGAGGAAAGAGGTGAGGGAGTAGGGAAGAGGGGAGGGGGTAGGGAAGAGGGGAGGGGGTAGGGAAGAGGTAGGGGGGTAGGGAACAGGGGAGGGGGGTTGAGGGAAGAGATGAGGGGGTAAGGAAGAGGTGAGGGGTAGAGGGAAGAGGGGAGGGGATAGGGAAGAGGTGATGGGGTAGGGAAGAGGTGAGGGGGGTAGAGGGAAGAGGTGACGGGGGTAGAGGGAAGAGGTGAGGGGGTAGAGGGAAGAGGTGAGGGGGTAGAGGGAAGAGGTGAGGGGGTAGAGGGAAGAGGGGAGGGGGTAGAAGGAAGAGGTGAGGGGGTAGAAGGAAGAGGTGAGGGGGTAGAGGGAAGAGGTGAGGGGGTAGAGGGAAGACGTGAGGGGGTAGAGGGAAGATGTGAGGGGGTAGAGGGAAGATGTGAGGGGGTAGAGGGAAGGTGTGAGGGGGTAGGGAAGAGGTGAGGGGGTAGAGAAGAGGTGAGGGGGTAGGGAAGAGGTGAGAGGGTAGAGAAGAGGTGAGAGGGTAGAGAAGAGGTGAGGGGGTTGAGGGAAGAGGGGAGGGGGTAGGGAAGAGGTGAGGGGGTAGGGAAGAGGTGAGGAGGTAAGGAAGAGGTGAGAGGGTAGGGAAGAGGTGAGGGGGTAGGGAAGAGGTGAGGGGGTAGGGAAGAGGTGAGGGGGTAGGGAAGAGGTGAGGGGGTAGGGAAGAGGTGAGGGGGTAGAGAAGAGATGAGACGGTAGGGAAGAGGGGAGGGGGTTGAGGGAAGAGGGGAGGGGGGTTGAGGGAAGAGGTGAGGGGGTAGGGAAGAGGTGAGGGGGTAGGGAAGGGGGACTGGAGTAGCGGGCATAGAGAAGGTGACAGTTTAGAGATGGTGCGTACAATTAGCCACTGCTACGACGCCAAAACACAAAAATCTTCCTCTGGAAATATATCAGTGTGGTTGTTTGTAAATGTTGGCAAATTTAACAATGGTATTTAACATATTTTCCATCGGCTGTTTAATTAGCAAGGAGTGTCTGGGACTTTTCATAAACCTCAGGGCACCTTCGAAATAAACATGTTAACGAGGATTATTGTATCATCTGCCATGTCCGACGGGTGTGTGAATAATGAACTCATTTCTTAGTAGGGACTGTCACCGAAAAAATAGTTTCTTTATACCCAAGAGCACCAGCATTGTCAACAGCTGGTGTCATAGTGGAATTGCCGTACCGTGTAAATATGTAGTTATAATACGTCCACATCCACGTCATCCAATAGAGTACACGCATTATTTCTTTTAAGTAATTTCTTGGGGGGTGGGGGTACAGACAATCTTCACCCCCCTCCCCCCGTAGTTCACACAACGCACGACGTCAGAACGCATGCCCTGATCAAGGAAGGGTGTAAATCACAATCTTTATGCAAATATGTGAACGGTACAGTCATGAGAGCCAACCTGAAAGCCATTATGGTCAAAGCCCCATCTTGTCACCGACCATGACTACCAAAATCTCAGTCAGTCATCGAGATGGTGAATAAATCGGATAATGTCGGGGCACATGATCATGTTAGTGTTAACCCATTCAGCCAGGAAACGTCGTTCATTTTATTCATGCAGCAGCCTGATGATTTTATTCAGCTTAGGGTACACTTTTCAAACTGAAGGAGTCAGATGCACTACTAATAAAGTCTTTAGTACCAGAGGCTGCTCATAAGCTGAATAAAATGGCTTGATAACAATAAGAATAAAATAAGAATAATGTCACTCTGGTTCAGGGGAATAAACGAATCTTTACCTAACCAAGGATTACGTAGTCAACACATTTCCCACAGAAATAACAATGATTAGATGGACGTGTAGTTCTTACTTAAATGCTAGGCCTGGGTTTGGGGGGGAGGCTAGGTTTACTATTGACGAATTAAGAGGAGGGATGGGGGAAAAGTGTATTGTTGTGATGAGGAGGGATAGACTGAGGTGGTTAGGACATGTGAAGAGGATGGAGGATGACAACTGGGTGAGGAGAGAGAGGTGTGAACGTCGGAGGTAGGGCTGTGAGAGGCAGACCGGAAAAGGCCTGCGACGAGGTCATAGTGTGTTATCTCAGGGATAAGGGAGTGAATAGGGAGGCTGCAAAAGATTGTACAGTGTGGAGAGCCGCCATTATGTGACCAAGGCCGACGACGCATGCAAGCATGTTAGATCCTTTAAAAAAGATACGATACGAACGATTCGATACAGGTGAGGTTCAGGGATCACCATTTTATATAATTTATCTCCTGCCACTTTTGCCTTCCATCTCTACAGTATCCCC
>NW_027643594.1:27500-32500 GCF_032717465.1 Coenobita brevimanus
AGCTGTAACAAGAGCCTGACGATACAATATGATGCTAGTCACGAAAAAGTGCTGTTGAAGATATGTAGAGCCGTGTTATCGTCTTCTTCTGCCTGTAAGTATGCTATGAGAAATAAGCAGCAAATATAAGATCTCAGCCATGTTAAGTCTGATAAGCTATACATACAGCTTAATGGAACGCTCTGGTAAAAATTACAGCTATAAACTCATTCTACATCTCCCTAGCACCTCTTTCTTAGCTATTTATTTTGCTTATTACACCTTGCTCTCCTACTGTGCTGTATAAATACTTCAAGCTTTACCATAATCTGCATAAGAAACGTACAAAAGGATGTTAATCAGCCTTGTCCAAAAATATATCGCTAAGGAAGTCTTTGGTTGACTAGTGGGAGGTGCCTGTGTGTTACCATGGCAACCTCTCACACCACCAGTTACATACACACATTTTCCCACCAGCAAGTTCCATTAGAGAGTAATGTGTGTGTGTGTGTGTGTGTGTGTGTGTGTGTGTGTGTGTGTGTGTGTGTGTGTGTGTGTGTGTGTACAGTCATGCGTGTGCCTGCACATCTCACCGCAATGCTCCGCCAACACCCACGACACTTTTCTCCTTAATTTCTTACCACAGAGAACTCTTACATTCCTTGATCTTTTCAAAAACTTGGTTCGACGTCGTTCTTACATATTATGAAGGAAAAAAAGGTAACTGTTGATATAAATGTTCGTACAATAACATTATATATAAACTGCGGGAGATATATTCTTTTCACTTTCACTTGGCCCAGATTTTCGTTCTTTTGCAGCTGATTTCACGTAGTTCAGTGGCAGAAAGTACAATGCTATGGCTCTACAACCTTGTCTCAGCACATCTTCGTGACCAGCATCATCTTCCAGTGTTCATCTATTGCTACAACTCAGCATTCAGGACGGAAATAGGGGAGTTTTAGGCCAAGTTAGAGTAAAAAGAGTATAGTGGACAATATTCATAGTCTTGCCTTGGTTAGAGTGTGTTACACACACACACACACACACACACACACACACACACACACTCCTTTCCCCACCATCAAGTCCTACCTTAGAATACTTGTGTGTGTGTGTGTGTGTGTGTGTGTGTGTGTGTGTGTGTGTGTGTGTGTGTGTGTGTGTGTGTGCAATTTTATCAGTGTGACGTGTGCGTGTGTGTAGCCATGTGAGTATATTTCACGTACATGTGTAGGTGTGTAAGTATAAACTGTCTTATCAGTATGATGTGTGTGCGTGTGTGTATGTGACGTACATGTGTAGGTGTGTATGTGCGTGTGTTTGACGTATATGTGTTGGCGTCTATGCGTGTGTATGTACTGTACGTGTATGCTTCGTGATGTGTGTGTGTGTATTTATGTATATATGTATGTAGTGTGTGCACATTTGTGATATATGTATGTAGGTGTGTGTGTGTGTGTGTGTGTGTGTGTGTGTGTGTGTGTGTGTGTGTGTGTGTGTGTGTGTGAGAAGTGTGCGTGTATATACGAAGTATTTGCGTGTGTGTATGTAGTGTGTGCATGTGTATGAAGTGTGTGCGTGTGTATGAAGTGTGTGCGTTTGTGTATGTAGTGTGTGCGTGTGTATGTATGTATGTACTATTGCGGACAAAAGTTTCTTTCTACTCCGGGTGCTGAGACCTCGCGTCTGCTGCCCTTTCTGGACGACAGGTTGCTGCTTGCTCTACTCCCACCCCACCATCTAAACTAGTAACAGGGCAGTTGAGAATCTTGCTGTTTACAAGGACTAACCCGGCATAGGAATGAAGTGAACTGCACCCCCAGTTTCCCTCTCTCTCTCTCTCTCTCTCTCTCTCTCTCTCTCTCTCTCTCTCTCTCTCTCTCTCTCTCTCTCTCTCTCTCTCTCTCTCTCTCATATATGTAGTTCATAAAGCAGATGCTTTAATTGATAGGTATAAAGGATTTAAAGCAAGTGATTACTGCACAAGGAAAGAAATCCATTATATGACTTTTACACTATTATAATATGACTTCTTTGGAATTATAAAAAAAAAATAAAATACCAGCATAAACGACATATGGTTCATTTTTATATTATTTCAACTATCATATTCCTTGTCGATGCAGAATAAAGGTTTCCTTGTTTAATTATTACAGATGGCATGTAAAATATGTATGCTATAGTTCTGCCGTATATAATGTAGGCCAGCGCTACACGCTCCATCTGCTAATAAAACCAATGTTGTACAGATTAAATAAGGGAATGAAATGTGAAAGAAAACAGTGTGGAGTCTTTAATAACAACGTTTTGCTATTTATTCTTCTAGTCATAAAATCATTTACAGAACGGGAACATTGGGAAGGAGCGAGGACAGAGGGGGATGGGCGGGACTATATGGTGGAGGAAGGGAGGTATGAAGGATGCCAGAAAGAAGAGAGAGAGAGAGAGAAAGAGAGAGAGAGGCTGGCAGGCAGTAAGGGAGTTAGGAACGGTGATAACAATTACAAGTTTTATTACACAATACAATGCAAATTTTAAAATTTACAGTACTAATGAAGTACCGTACTAATAATCAAAATATTAACGAAATATCATCATCGAGAGGTATCACAGCGGAGATACTGACGTAGTATGATTAACAAAACTATAGAGTTTATACCGTAATGATAACAGTAAAGATAACTGAAAATATAAGGTAACATAGAACACTAGCCTAATAGTGTGTCCATCCTCCTCTCTTTTCAATAACCTCCTGTAGACGACCGGGCATTGACTTTACTAGGTTTTCCAAGGTGTGTGGTTTGTCTCTGAGTATGTCCCATTCCCTCTGTGTGTGCTGGAGGAGCTGCTGCTTGGTTCTTTCTTCTTCTGGCTCCCATGTGTTAACCAGGAAGGCCCAAACCGACTCTATCGGGTTGAGGTCACATCCCTTGCTTGGCCACTCCAACAGCTCAATCTGGTGACGTTGTTCGTCGAACCAATTTCTCACGACCCTCGCGATGTGGATGGGAGTGCGATGCCGAGAACATTAAGCATTAAAACATTGGGATTTGTTTGTGCTCAAGGTGAAGGGAATTGTCAAGGCGGAACCACACCTAGAGGACGAACATGAATAGCATGGGCGAACGAGCGTTCGTTCGCTATGTGTAGACAGCCACCAAAATGTGAACAAACAAGTTTGGATGTGCTCCATTAATTGTCGGTATAATGTATACACCCATGCTGTTCATGTTCATTCTTCAGTTGTAGTTCCATGTTTACACTAGTGCGAAAACGAGTGCATGGTGAGGGAGTGGGGGAAGTTAAGGAGCTTAGCACGGATAGCAAGTGAAGTTGGGGTGGGTGGGACAGGGAAGTAGCAGCTCCCAGCTGTGAGTGCTGCCTAGACCCAAGTTCACACCTTGCTCGCCCACTCTCATCGTCTCATTGCCAGTGTGAAAGCACCTTGATATAAGAGAGGGGTGAGAGTTTTGGTGTGTGTGTGTGTGTGTGTGTGTGTGTGTGTGTGTGTGTGTGTGTGTGTGTGTGTGTGTGTGTGTGTGTGTGTGTGTGTGTGTGTGTGTGTGTGTGTGTGTGTGTGTGTGTGTGTGTGTGTGTGTGTGTGTGTGTGTGTGTGTGTGTGTGTGTGTGTGTGTGTGTGTGTGTGTGTGTGTGTGTGTGTGTGTGTGTGTGTGTGTGTGTGTGTGTGTGTGTGTGTGTGTGTGTGTGTGTGTGTGTGTGTGTGTGTGTGTGTGTGTGTGTGTGTGTGTGTGTGTGTGTGTGTGTGTGTGTGTGTGTGTGTGTGTGTGTGTGTGTGTGTGTGTGTGTGTGTGTGTGTGTGTGTGTGTGTGTGTGTGTGTGTGTGTGTGTGTGTGTGTGTGTGTGTGTGTGTGTGTGTGTGTGTGTGTGTGTGTGTGTGTGTGTGTGTGTGTGTGTGTGTGTGTGTGTGTGTGTGTGTGTGTGTGTGTGTGTGTGTGTGTGTGTGTGTGTGTGTGTGTGTGTGTGTGTGTGTGTGTGTGTGTGTGTGTGTGTGTGTGTGTGTGTGTGTGTGTGTGTGTGTGTGTGTGTGTGTGTGTGTGTGTGTGTGTGTGTGTGTGTGTGTGTGTGTGTGTGTGTGTGTGTGTGTGTGTGTGTGTGTGTGTGTGTGTGTGTGTGTGTGTGTGTGTGTGTGTGTGTGTGTGTGTGTGTGTGTGTGTGTGTGTGTGTGTGTGTGTGTGTGTGTGTGTGTGTGTGTGTGTGTGTGTGTGTGTGTGTGTGTGTGTGTGTGTGTGTGTGTGTGTGTGTGTGTGTGTGTGTGTGTGTGTGTGTGTGTGTGTGTGTGTGTGTGTGTGTGTGTGTGTGTGTGTGTGTGTGTGTGTGTGTGTGTGTGTGTGTGTGTGTGTGTGTGTGTGTGTGTGTGTGTGTGTGTGTGTGTGTGTGTGTGTGTGTGTGTGTGTGTGTGTGTGTGTGTGTGTGTGTGTGTGTGTGTGTGTGTGTGTGTGTGTGTGTGTGTGTGTGTGTGTGTGTGTGTGTGTGTGTGTGTGTGTGTGTGTGTGTGTGTGTGTGTGTGTGTGTGTGTGTGTGTGTGTGTGTGTGTGTGTGTGTGTGTGTGTGTGTGTGTGTGTGTGTGTGTGTGTGTGTGTGTGTGTGTGTGTGTGTGTGTGTGTGTGTGTGTGTGTGTGTGTGTGTGTGAAAAGCGTTTCAAAGTTGTGAAGAATATATCATTACTCTACCTGTACGAATATGATCCGCTCTGGGTATAGGCTCTGACGGTTGGCAACATAACCTCATCTAAAATTTCTAAGTATTGTTCTGCGGTGAATCTTCCATCTGTTTCTGTTAATTCGCCCGAGCTGTTCATATTCATCCACCCCCACATGTTCAAGGTTACGTGACCACTTCTGGCCAATTCATACACATTCTCGGGAGCGTAGCGGGTGTTGTTTGGCCTCCAACAGTGAAGCTTTCCGTGGTTGGTTGAATGAAACGTTTTTTCATCACTAAATATAACACGGGACCAGAAGTTTTCGTCTTCATTTGCGTACTGTTCGGCAAATCGT
>NW_027643594.1:40000-47500 GCF_032717465.1 Coenobita brevimanus
GTCTCTCAATCTCCATTATGTCCACATGGCCAAATGATCTCAGGGTACTTCTCCCAACACTTTCAATCACATCCACATCAATACCACAACGCTCCTTCACTTCCTCATATGTTCGTCTGTCTCTCCACGTAACTCCACATCCACATTAACACCATAACTCTCCTTTACTTCCTCATTTGTCTGTCTGTCCTTCCATGCAACTCCAAATCCACATCAACACCACTACAACCTTCCACTTCCTCATTGTCTCTCTATCTCTGTTAACTCCCCATCCACATCAACACCACAACGCTTCTTTACTTCTTCATTTGTCTGTCTGCCTCTCCACGTAACTCCACATCCACATCAACACAACGCTTTTTCACTTTCTCATTTGTCTGTTTGTCTCTCCACGCAACTCTACATCCACATCAACAAAACAACGCTCCTTTACTTCCTCATTTGTCTGTCTGTCTCCACTAACTCAATATCCACATCAACAACTCTACGCTACTCCTTTGTCTGTCTGTCTCTTCACGTAACTCCACATCCACATCAACACCACAACGCTCCTTTACTTCCTTATTTGTCTCAGCGTTACCGTAAAATACACAATGAAAGAAAACGTAATTGTTGAACAAATGTTATGGTATACTCGTGTATTATGAGTATAGCAGGTGTACTATGAATCATGAAATAAAACATATCCTGATTGGTGTGTATTGAAGTTAAGTGATTAAAATACCCAAATAAGTCTTCAGTAAATGCTAAACTGTAACTAATTAAGCGACATAAAGACATAAGTTTATCTACACACGACAAATAATAAAGTGACTAACCATGTACCTAATACATTCGATAGTCTATCCCTACACGATAAAAGAGTGTGAGTGAGGTGGAGGAGGGGAGAGGAGGGGGAGATCGAGGATGAGATGGAGGGATGGAGTAGAGAGGTGTATGAGAGAGGGAGGTGTATTCTGAAGGGATGGAGAGTGGTAGACTAAGCACGAATATATTACATCCGTTTATAATTTCTAATCGTGATGTGATGCTGGCCATCATACTATGCCAAACTCATTCACTGTTCACCTACACACGATTTGCGGCGAGAATTGCTTTTGTCGTTCCTGAACACTTTTAATATGACCGCAAGTGTTTAGCATTTGCCTTGTTAATAATTTGCCAAGTAATAAGGCAGCAGAAAGTGAGAGGTGTGAACATTAGGGTTAGGGTTGCGAGAAGCAGACCGAAGAAAGCCTGGGGCGAGGTCAATGAGTGTGACCTCAGGGATAAGGGACTGAATAGGGAGGCTGCCAGAGATCAAGCATCATGGAGAGCCGCCATTATGTGACCAAGGATGATGCATGCAAGCAGGATGGAGCCTTTATAAACGAAACGAGACGAAAAACGAAGCTATGATAGCACCGTACAGCTGGCCTGGACATGGCACTTATACTGTAGTTGCCACACAGCAATAAAAGTGATTTTGTTCCCACCAAACACTACCAGTCTGATGTAGCCATTCAGTCAGGAGATCATTCCAACACACTTCTCACTTTCTACACCCATCTGTCATTCCCCATCCTCCCCAAATACCCAAACCATCTCAGTCTACCCCTCCTCATCACAATACCAGTACATGCCAGGGTGTTTACTGTGCACGGCCATGTAAGGCAATGCACACACCGGGCTGGAGGTGGCTTGGTTGAACATAGAGGACTGGGGTGACCTAGAGGTTCACCTACCACCACAGCAGGGGGTCAGTGCTCATGTTACGACACTCCAGCCATTTTGGAAGTGTTGCCACTGAGAGGATATGATAATAAACATAGCGTCAGTGAGGGGCAGTGTCTGTGGCAGCCATCCAACGAGGGTGACGCTAAGTACCCGTGCACACGTCAGTCCTGGCAACACCCTTCACTGGTGCACTTAGGGTACCAGTGCAAGGGGCCAAAAGAACACCGGGGGAAGGTTTGACTGATGGCATGAGGAGTGGCATTATTTGGCTCCTCCACAGCACCAAGACACGTCACTCAACAAAACCAAACAGGAGATGGAGCACGAGGAACCTGCCGAACTCAGTGTAAATATGAGAAGGCCAAAGACACAACACATACGGTAATGACGAGACCAACACAGCGGCAACTGAGCAAAATATTGGAGGTGACCGACTACTTCAAGGATTAATAGATGTGATTTCAAGGTGGCGATCATCATCCACTCACTTGATGTAGTGCTGCCTACTTCTTCCTTCTCCTTTATCAGTCTATTCCCATGTCTGCCCTCCTCGTTCTCTATTTCTTACCATCATCCACTCACTTCATGTAGTGCTGCCT
The DNA here is from genome assembly GCF_032717465.1 of Coenobita brevimanus. Taxonomy (NCBI): domain Eukaryota; kingdom Metazoa; phylum Arthropoda; class Malacostraca; order Decapoda; family Coenobitidae; genus Coenobita; species Coenobita brevimanus. The sequence continues at coordinate 42,316 of NW_027643594.1, forward strand.
ACTTCTTCCTTCACCTTTATCACTCTTTTCCCATGTCTGCCCTCCTCGTTTCCTATTTCTCACCATCATCCACTCACTTGATGTAGTGCTGCCAACTTCTTCCTTCACCTTTATCATTCTCTTTTTGTGTCTGTCCTCCTCTCTTCCTATTTCTCCCATCTTTTCTGTCACTTTTTATTACTCTTCTTTCCTTTTCAGGTGGCTTTACATTGAGTGACAAGCCTAATATTTCCGGTAAGCCAGGAAACCATTTACAACGCTGGGTGGTAACCATATAACCAACCCATACGTGTTCCCTTCGTGTCAACAAGTGGGTTGGCGGAGGGTTAGTGCCCCTCCCCGTAAAACAACTACCTCAAAGACAAACCCCCACCCCTTACGGGATTAAGGCGTCTGACGATAGATACATAGATAGATAGATACGGGATTATGATGTCTGGCTATAGGTACTGGATTATGGCGTCTGGCGATAGATAGATAGATAGATAGATACGGGATTATGACGTCTGGCGATAGGTACTGGATTATGGTGTCTGGCGATAGATAGATAGATAGATAGATACTGGATTATGGCGTCTGGCGATAGATAGATAGATACGGGATAATGGTGTCTGGCGATAGATAGATAGATAGATAGATACGGGATAATGGTGTCTGGCGATAGATAGATAGATAGATACGGGATAATGGTGTCTGGCGATTGATAGATAGATGGATAGATACGGGATAATGGTGTCTGGCGATAGATAGATAGATAGATAGATACGGGATAATGGTGTCTGGCGATAGATAGATAGATAGATACGGGATAATGGTGTCTGGCGATAGATAGATAGATACGGGATAATGGTGTCTGGCGATAGATAGATAGATGGATAGATACGGGATAATGGTGTCTGGCGATAGATAGATAGATAGATAGATACGGGATAATGGTGTCTGGCGATAGATAGATAGATGGATAGATACGGGATAATGGTGTCTGGCGATAGATAGATAGATAGATAGATACGGGATAATGGTGTCTGGCGATAGATAGCTAGAGCGATAGTGGCAGCTGGGTACTTGTAGACACTGATCCACGACGTATTCTTCCTTGTGTTAAATTAGTGTATTATGCACAAACCATACACTGTCAACGACTTAACTATGGCAGATATAAATAACTATCTATCTATCCACCTATTGCCACGCCTCAATCCCGCAAGGGGTGGCCACGAACAAATCGCTTCCATATCGCCCTATCCCCAGCCATTTCACTGCCCTGTTCCCAGTTCACACCCACCTCTCTCATATACTTCTTCACTTCATCCCTCCATCTCATCCTTGGCCTTCCCCTCCCTCTCCTCCCATCCACCTCACTCACATACACTCTCCTCATCAGTCTCTCACTCTCCATCCTCTCCACATGACCAAACCACCTCAGTGTGTTTCTCCTAACGCTTCCTATCACATCCACATCCACACCACAACGCTCCATCACTTCCTCATTTGTCAGTCTGTCTCTCCATGTAACTCCACATGTTCCTCTCATTTTTTTTTTTAATGCAAGGAAGAAGGAACCAAAGGCCTGGAGCCCGCAAACCGTTCCTTCCAAGAAGAAAAAAAACAATACAAAGGAGAGCCAAATTCAAAGTCCGTTTATTTCGAGATGCCTGGACACACTGCGTCTGAAAGACTGGAGATCATAGGAAGTAGGAAATACAGACAGAGGGAGACAGTTCCAGAGTTGACCTGTTGCATAAATGAAGGACTGCTCAAAGGATCCTAGTGAGTCATAGCACTTTCCCCTCCCTCTATAAACAACGATAATTACTACGAGGAAATTATAGTATGTAAAGACAGCGAGGAAAACTATTTAGTATGTGTTTGTTTATGTAGATGCATTTCTGATGGATTGATGTCAAGTTGAAGCATAAGAAGATGGAGGATCAGAGGTTTTTCACATCCCTCGGCCTCCTCTATTCTATTGTATTTATCTATAGCCCGACGCCCTAATCCCGCAAAGGGTGGCCTCAGACAAAACGCCTCCAAGTCGCTCTGTCACCCACCATTTGACTGACCTTCCCCCAACTCACTCCCCCCTCCCTCATATACCTCTCAACTTCATCCCTCCATCTCATCCTAGGTCTCCCCCTTCCTCTCCATCCCTCCACATGCAGTGTCAAAGAACTGATGAGCAATATCCTCGCTTACCTTTGTTCATCTCGGCAAGATGGGCAAGCTGTTTAAACACTGAGAATAGACACACAGCTCGAGCGTCCTCCTCCTCCCACGGTTAGAGGGTGACTGACGGAATTCGAAGCTTCTATGGTTCACCGAGCTCCAGTTCGAGATACAATACTTGTTTTTATTATGCTGATTAATATTTATCTTTAATATTATTCCTATCTATATATCTATCTGTAGCCAGACGCCGTCATCACATAAGGAGTGGCTAAAAACAAATCGTCTCCATGTCGCCCTGTCCCCTGCCATGTCGCTGCCCTCCCCCCAACTTACACCTCCCTCTCATGTACATCTCTCCTCCATCCCTCCATCTCTTCCTCGGTCTCCCCCTTCCCCTCCCCGCCTCCACCTCATTCACATATATTCTCCAAGTTAGTCTCTCACCCTCCATACTCTGAATTTTGACCCCCTATCTCATATACCCCTCTCCTCCATCCCTCCATCTCTTCCTTTGTCTCCCCCTCCTTCTCCCCTCCTCACCTCACTCATACACTCTCCTAGTTAGTCTCTCACCCTCCATACTCCCAACTTTCACCCCGTGTCTCATATACTTTTCAACTTCATCTCTCCATCTCCTCCTCGGTCTCCTCCCTCTCCCCCCTCCACCTCCCTCACATACACTCTCCTAGTTAGTGTCTCACCCTCCATTCTCCTAACGCTACTTTAGTCGTCTGGGTTGATGATATTCACCTGAAATACCACACTTTTATTAATTCTGTTTACTGGCATGCATCCCAACCCCTACCATGGTGGTGGTGGTGGTGGTGGTGGTAGTAGTAGCAGTGGTGGTGGTGGTGGTGGTGGTGTACCTGCCCATACATGCTACCTGTCCATCACCATATATGCTACCTGCCCATCACCATACATGCTACCTGTCCATCACCATACATGCTGCCTGCCCATCACCATACATGCTACCTGTCCATCACCATACATGCTGCCTGCCCATCACCATACATGCTACCTGTCCATCACCATACATGCTGCCTGCCCATCACCATACATGCTACCTGTCCATCACCATACATGCTACCTGCCCATCACCATACATACTACCTCCCATACATGCCACCTGCCCACACAGCCAGAGTTAGCATTCACCACCCAATTCCAAAGAAAGGAAGTTCATCTGACCCCTCTGATTACAGACCAATTGCTGTCACATCTTCTCTTGGTAAAGTATTGGAAACCGTAATTAACAAGCACATAGTTAAACATCTGGAATCCAACAACTTAATATACACAACTTAAAGATGTGTTTTTTTCCCCTACACTGGGTATGGATTTCTGTGGGGTATATGTAGTTTGTTTATATATTACGGTACTACTACTGATTATGATAGGGCTACTGCTGCTGTTGCTACTACTGCTACTACAACTAATACTACTGCTACTACAGCTACTACTACTGCTGCTACAACTGCTGCTACTGCTACTACAACTACTACTACTGCTGCTGCTACTGCTACCACTTTTTAAGAATAATACAACAAACAAATCACCTCCATCCATTTGGGAATTATATTGTGCAACTCAGCAGCAACCCTCATAAAACAGTTCACCATTTGGAGTTAACACTAACCATAATACAGTATGTCGGCCCCAAACACACCAACCACTGTCCTTACCAACCACCTGCTAAGTCTTTATCATCATTCATTCATTCATTCATCATCTAATCCAGTGTTGCCCTATGAAGAGCACAGGAGCCCGGGGCTAAGCAAGTTGATCCTGACATTTAAGATGAGAGTGAGCAGCCTCACTCATCCCTGAGTGGCATTACTTGAACAATAAACCCCAACCACCCCTTGGATATAAACCTGCACAGGCTGAGTCCGATTGGAGAGCCTAAATTGCTCACTAAACCACCAGGCGCCATAATTTGGTTATATGGTTACCACCCAGCGTAGTAAATGGTTTTCTGGTGTACAGGAAATCATGTGGCTTGTCACTCAGTATATAGTCACCCGTAGACAGAAGGAGGAGGAAAGAATGAAGGAGAAAAAGACATGAGGAAGTATGGAAAGAAGGAAGGAAGGGAGGAAAGGGCAGGCACCAGAGAGCAGCACTACATCGAGTGAGTGGATGGGGAGTGCCCCACCAACCACAAAAGACTTTATTACTACTAGATTTTTTTGTATTACAGTGTCAACAAAAACTTTAATCTATTGGAGTTGCTGGTCAGTGTGACTCAGTCACAGTAGCTTCGTAATCCATACCTGCCAGAGAGACAGGCCTGAGGGCTGATGATTTGGTGCCCCTGAGGCATAACAGTGCACACCTCACCAGGGAGTAGGACAGTTGACACCTCATCCAGGCCATAACAGAACTCTTTACGTTGACGCTTCTTAGAAAGAATCTCTGCCAGTCTCGAGAGAACCTGCTCGCCTCTGGACCCATCCCACCTGATGTTGTGAACACAAGGGCAGCGAATCCACCGTGGTGCACAAGAAATGCACAAGCTAGATCCTTTCTTGTGCACCACGGTGGATTCACCGTGCAATATTCTAGCACAATAGGACAAAATCAGTTCACGTTTAAGAACACTGTACGTAGAATGAATAAAATGTTAGTTTATGAAATACAGGAGTCTGCCACAACGCTCCATTCGGGGAAAAAATGGTTAAAGGAAAAAACCCAGGCAGAGGCGAACGGGAGAAGGCTTTGGTATCAGACTGTTAGGGGATACTATTGGTGTTTTCACTGCCTTTTTCTCTCATATACAAAATGAAACTAAAGCTTTATTAATCCCCAAATATGTATATCATTGTTAACTGACGTGATCTGGTACGAGTATGGCTGAAAGCGAAATGTGTAATGAGAAAAGCGACGAGAAAATTATCTTTTTTTCTGCTACTAGGGGGTGTTATTACACCAAACAGAGAAAGCCCGATGAAGCTGTGTTTGGCCCGGTTTATATATCTGTCTACCAGTCTGTCTCCCTGTCTGCCTGCCT
>NW_027643594.1:52500-80674 GCF_032717465.1 Coenobita brevimanus
GTCATCTGGATTATTCTGGACAGTGGACAGTCACATTGGAATAATTAAGCACGGCAATGGGTACGGAAAAGGCACGGAAAAAAAAGTAATTTCGTACCGTACCGTACTTAAAGAAATGTCGTACCGTAATTTGGCACCGTTCTTACTGGTGAAAAATATACCATACTGTACCGTACTTCCCTACAGTACCGTCCCGTACTTTTGGGGCGCCTACGTGTGTGTGTGTGTGTGTGTGTGTGTGTGTGTGTGTGTGGAGGAGAGAGGAAGAGGAGGAGGAATTATAGAGGAAAGAGTACATAAAGAGAAGAATGCAAGGAAGGTGGAAGGAAGAATGTGGAAAGGAGCAGAGAGGAGAAAGAAAAGATGAAGTTAAGGGGTATATGGAAAAGAGAATGGAACAGAGAGGGATACATGAGAGAGAGGGGAGAGAGAAAGAGAAACAACAGGAAAGGGAAGGAAAAGAAAGCAAAAGGGAAAAAAGAGGAGATGAAAGGGGGAAAGGAGGTAGGATACAGGAAAGAACACAGACGACATAAGAAAGAGGAAGTGTAAGGAGATGTCGAAAAGAGAAGAAGAGGGAAAGAAATACACGGGGAAAAGGGAAAGAAGGGAGAGAAAGAGAAGTGAGAAAGAAAAGAGAAAAACGTGAAAGAAAAGATAAAGGGAAAAAAGGAGGGAAAGGAGAGAGGAGAGGAGAGGAAAGAAGAGACACGAAAGTGGGAGGAGAGAAGAGGAAGAGAGGAGAAACGAAGCAAAGAGAAGGGTGGTGAGAAAATTGATTGAGGTGTAAAGTGGGGAAGCGATTAGATAGAGAGAAAGGAAAGGGAGAGAGGGTTGTGGGGGGGGGGAGGATTACAGGAGAGAGAGAGAGAGGGGGGGGGAAACAAATAAAAACACTGAACGATAAACAACGGCACAATGACGAAGGCATGAGAGGAATTACAGAACCTAAATTTTTTGCATCATTTCGTTCTGTTTTTTAAATCTCTTTATCGTCTTTTATTCTTGTCTCAGTCAGCTCCAACCTTCTCCTTGCTTATCTCTCTCCTCTCCTCCTCCTCCATTAACCTAGTAAGCATTATTTTCAACTCTCTCTTCTTTCATCGTTACTCTACGCCCCTGTACACGTCAAGGTCAGTCGGGGTTGCCAGGCATCGCGTAATCTTTCACATTTGTTTATACTTTTCTTATTTCTGGCCTTATTTTTCGTGCTACATTATTCATTTACGTATCATATTGTTCTCAGTGTGATTTTCTATAAGGCTACATGCATTTAAGGTTGAACGGAATACAGCATTACCAATACAATAACACAATGAACAATAACATGTGATATTACATAGGCAGCTGGTGTAAATGTGTATACTGTATTGTCGACGTTATTTTTTGTGTTATTTTATTCATTTTAGTCTCTTTTTCTTCGTAAGTGTTTGTCCTGCAATAAAATGAGTATAAAATAACGAGCAAACAGCCAACATCACGATTACTAACACCGTACACAGCGTAAAAAAGACCAGGCGCGCTCCATCAGCGCGCCTTCTCGTAAATATTGATACTCATGTTTTATTTTATTTCAGACGATATTTTGAGTGCTATTTCGTTCATTTTAGTCTTTAACTGTTCGTACGAGTTTGTTCTACAGTAACAAGGCATTCAAGAATGAACAGAACACGAACATCACTGGTACTAACACAGTACGTGCAGCAAAAGGATAAATATACTGTACTGTTTAAGCATACGTTAGAAAAATAAAGAACCTCTATACAGTACGTATATCTCATGTAGGCTGAATCGGTAGAGAGGCGGCTTGCAGTCCCGATGGACCCAGGTTCGAATCCTGGCTGGGGCAGGGGACAGTTTAAGGATTTGAATTGCATAAAAAGCAGACTTTCCTGATCTACCAGATGACCCGCCGACATGTCGTAAAAATACCCCCGCTAATACCAATACACTGGTACTAACACAGTACGTGCAGCAAAAGGATAAATATACTGTACTGTTTAAGCATACGTTAGAAAAATAAAGAACCTCTATACAGTACGTATATCTCATGTAGAATGGGAAGACATTGGCGCGCATTTAAACCTAGTCCCATGAACAGTGAACAGCAAATGTTTTTGGCGACTCACCACCAAATATTTAACTTTCTACCGAGTGGGTGTTAGCGCCGAAGTGGTGACATGTGGAGGTGTAGGAGGACTACTGGGCCTTGGAATAGGCCACTGCCTCCAAGAAATAGGCCCTGAAGCCTTTGCCCAGAGTCGGACACGTAAAAAAAAAAAAAATGTGAGTGGCACTTAAGTGGAACCTAATTAGCACTTAAGTGGCACTTAAGTGCATACGCCATTGAATATACATTTGTGTGTGTGTGTGTGTGTGTGTGTGTGTCTTAACCTTGCCGTCATTAGTGAAGATTTAAAGAACACTATATAATCCCTCCAGCTAGAAGAACAGGCAGTGAAACAGAAACAACAGGAAGATTTTTAGCTCAAAAACAGAGGCAGTTGGGGAATGTGAGCCGAAGAGTGCACAAAAGGGCAGCTGAGTATGTATGGTGGGGCTTGGTGTGATAGAATGTATGTAGGGAGACAGGAGTACAGGATAAGGTAGTGCAGAAGCATACGAATTATGAGAGTACGTGAGGCTAGCAGTGTGGTGGTAGACAGAAGGGTACTGCAGGGGCCAGGTAAAGGGACTACTGTTTGTCAAAGGTATTGCTGGGGCCAGGTAAAGGGACTACTGTTTGTCAAAGGTATTGCAGGGGCCAGGTAAAGGGACTACTGTTTGTCAAAGGTATTGCTGGGGCCAGGTAAAGGAACTACTGTTTGTCAAAGGTATTGCAGGGGCCAGGTAAAGGGACTACTGTTTGTCAAAGGTACTGCAGGGGCCAGGTAAAGGGACTGCTGTGAAAGGTACTGTGGGGACCAGGTAAATAAAGTACTGTAAGGGCCAGGTAAAGGGAGTACTGTTTGTCAAAGGTACTGCAGGGGCCAGGTAAAGGGACTACTGTTTGTCAAAGGTACTGCAGGGGCCAGGTAAAGGGACTGCTGTGAAAGGTACTGTGGGGACCAGGTAAATCAAGTACTGTAAGGGCCAGGTAAAGGGAGTACTGTTTGTCAAAGGTACTGCAGGGGCCAGGTAAAGGGACTACTGTTTGTCAAAGGTACTGCAGGGGCCAGGTAAAGGGACTGCTGTGAAAGGTACTGTGGGGACCAGGTCAATAACGTACTGTAAGGGCCAGGTAAAGGGAGTACTGTTTGTCAAAGGTAGTGCAGGGGCCAGGTATAAGGAATGTTGTAACAGGATGAACCATTGATCTCGATGTTTCTCACAGTAGCATCCTAGACATCTGCCGACGACCTGGTGGAACACTATGAAGATACAAACGAGGCAGCACCTACACCTCTTTTCAATGGCACTTCATATGTACTTATCTTAAAGGCTGCAGGAACCAGCTTTATCGCACCAGGCATACACTGGAGTAGAGAAGGATTCCAATGGCCAGGGGTCTTGTATAACAGAAGCACTTACTGTTCTAGCCCACCAGAGCTACACATATGCCTGAGTGTGCTGTGAGGGTGGGTCTGCTGTGGGGAGTAGGTCTGCTGTTGGGAGTAGGTTTGCTGTGAGGAGTAGGTCTGCTGTGGGGAGTAGGTCTGCTGTGGCCAGGGATCTCCTATAACGGTATCACTTACGTCTGATGGCGAAGGCGTAGCCTATGAATCACGTGGAGGAGCCCCAATGGTGTACATGAAAATTCTGTATGGCCACTCCTGCCTTTTGGTTCACACCGACAGTTGGGTTTTTCTATCTCTTGCACACACGCATCGCCACACACACACTCACACACACACACACACACACACACACACACACACACACACACACACTCTCTCTCTCTCTCTCTCATAGTACACAGAACGGGCGAAACTTGGCGTGTGACATCCGTAGACTTTGGGACAGCAAAAAAATTTTTTAGCGAAAATATGGATGATCGAAAGTTAGGTTAGGTCACTTTGGGCAGGGTTTGGTCTGATTAGGTAATTTTTGGTTGGGTTGGCTTCAGTTCGACTAGATATAGACGGATTAGGTTAGATTGGTTTAGAATACTTCGTTTTGAGCTATGTTTAGGTTGGGTTATATTAGGTTAGGTTAGGTTAGGTTAGGTTAGGTTAGGTTGGATTAGGTCATTTTAAGCTTGGCTGGTTTGGGTTAGGTCAGGTATTGTTACGTTGGTGGGTAGTCAAATGGCGGGTGACAGAGTGACTTGGAGGCGTTTTGTCTGCGGCCACCCTTTGCGGGATTAGGGCGTCGGGCTATAGATAGATAGATAGATAGATGGGAAAATTGTGAGTGGATGGGAGAAAGGACTGGGATGCGTGGGAGGCAGGAGGGACTGGGGTGTGTGGGAGGGAGGAGGGACTGGGGTGTGTGGGAGGGAGGAGGGACTGGGGTGTGTGGGAGGAAGAAGGGACTGGGGTGTGTGGGAGGGAGGAGGGACTGGGGTGTGTGGGAGGAAGAAGGGACTGGGGTGTGTGGGAGGGAGGGAGTAGGTAAGGAGGTATGTGTGAAGGAGAAGGGAGGAAGGAGGGGAGGTAGGAAGGAGGGGAGAGAAGGGTGTGTGCAAAGAGAAGAGGAACGCTGAGGAAGGAAGGAAGGAAGGAAAACTATAAATACACGTAACAAAGATGAATGTACGAGTAATGAAGGAAGAATAAAGATGAGATAGAGTCAAAAGGGAAAGACGTGAGGAAGGACTGAAGGAAAAATGTGCGAGAGAGAGAGAGAGAGAGAGAGAGAGAGAGCGCAAGCAGGAAAAAAGATAGGAAATGTGAGTCAGGTGAGAATGGGTGAAGATGACACAAAAATGTGGCAAAAGTTATATGACCGATGAGAGAATAACACAATAAGAGAATGACCGTGAGAGGGTGAAGAGAAAATGAGTAGAGGAGATAAGGGATGGGAAAGAACAGAAGAGGAGCTAGAGAAAGACGATAGTGCAGGATGAATGAAAGCAGAGGAAAAAATGAGCAATAAGAGATAAAGGATGAGCGAGAATGCGAGAGGAGAATGAGTGAATGACAGGAGGGTACAGTGAGAGATGGTGGAGGGAAAATGAGGCAGAGGAGACAAGGGCTGGAATGGAAATGGGGAAGAAAGGAGGGAGTAGAGGCAGGAGAGAGGAGTAAAGATGAGTGAGGTGGGGAAGGAGAGGCAGGAGGGGTGAAAGTGGGTAAAGTAGGAGAGGTAATTGAGGGTGAGGCAAGGGGGATCGGAAAGGAAAATACAGGGTGAGGTTGGACGGTGTGAGAGGGGGTGAGGTGTGGGTAGAAACCGTGCTCGGATGTTTCGGCCACGGACGTTTGAGTCATGGGCCACCACCCTAGCACGTTTCGGGCATAGGTTAGGTTAGGTTAGGATCACAACACTTCACACTTCAAAACGTCCTAGGTTGGTGGCCCATGGCCGAAACGTCCTACATTCGGTAGAACCTGAGGGATGATTTGATGGAAGAAGAAAAGGGATGAAGTGAGGAAAGGAAGCGAGGGATAAAGTATGGGAGGAAGAAGGGGTACGATGCGAGGAGAGGAGATAGAGGAGAAGAAGAGAGGTGAATTGAGGTAATGTGAGCTGAGGTGAGGCGAGGTGAGGAACGAAAAGTAGGAAGGGGTGAGAGAGGGTGGGGAGAAGCAGCCGGGTGAAGCGGGGGATAAAAAGAAGAGATAATATAGCGTTAGGACGGGGCAGACTGGGGAGAGAAAAAAGAGAGAGAGGCGAAAGGGAAAGGGTGGGAGTGGGTATGGGTGAGAGAGAATGGAGAGAGATGGGGGGAAGGGGAGGGATGAGAGACATGGGAGTCGAGGCAGGTGAGTAGAACGGGTGTAACAAGGGAGCGAGATATGGATACACAGAATGGCATCTATCGGAACAGATACACAGAGATAGAACGAATAAGGTCAGGGGGAGAGGTAGATGGCATGGAGAAGGGTAGAGAGGCAGGATGGAAGGAGAGGAAGGAAAAATAACGAGATGTAACAGAGGTAAGGAAGGGAGAGAAACAGGCAGAGCGGATGAAGCAGTTGAGATGAAGTAGGGGAGAGAGAGAGAGAGAGAGAGAGAGAGAGAGGTAAAGCAGGAAGGAAGGAGGGAGACTGGAGGAATGAGGCAAAGGATGATGGCAGAAAAAAGGGAAAGAGGGGTAAAGAAAGGGCGAAGAAGTAGGCAGGAGGGAAAGGCAGGTAGGGTGAGGGAGAGGCAGAGCAGGGGAGGGGGGGTTGCCAGGCAAGGGCGTTGGGGGGGGGCAGGAGGAAAGAGGGTGAGGGTCAGGCTGGCTGGATGGATGGAGTGGTAAAATACATTAACCCGCCAACGATTGGTTTTATATTGGATAACAGACTATGAATCCTGCCCAGGCTAAATTGAGCACAGCGAGTCTGAGTGGTGCAGCTGGGGAGTGGGGGTATGAGTGTGTGGCAATGGGAGAGTGGGAATGTGTGGGCGTACGAATGTGGGGGTGAAGGGAAATAGTGTGTGGGAAAAGGTGTGTGAGAAAAAGAGGTAAGGGAAAATAGGGAGTGTAAGGGTGTGGGGAAATGGGGTGTATAAGGCTGGGGGTAGGGGTATAAAAAGTGGGAAGTCGCAGAGTAGGAGTGTGAGGGAGTGAAGATTTTGGAAAGTGAAAGGAGAAGTACTGGAGTGAGGGATAGGAGAATTTGATGAGTGGATGACTACGGGTTCAGGGAATGGGGAAGTGGAGATGGGAAGATGTGAAAGGGTGGGGAAGAGAGTTTTGGAGTTCAGAATGTGGGGAATGGTGATGTGAGGAAACGGGGACTGTAAGCATTAGACTCTGAGGACTTGGGATGTGACAAATGGAGGTATGGGGAGTATGGATGTGGAGATACGGGGCGTGAGGCTGTAAGGATGTGGGAAGTGGGGATGTGGAGAGTATGGAGTGGAGCTGTGGTTAAGTTGGGAGCTGAATATGGGGTAAGTTGAGGAATAAGAGTGAGTGGGGAGGTGAGGAGTGAGGGAATGGGAGACAATGGAGACAGGAAGGGGAAAGGAGGAAATTGTATAAGAAAGACAGTGTGAACGATCAGAAGGGACGGCAGTGAAAGTGGGTGAGGCAGACGTATAAAAGAGTGGAAGAGTGTAAAGGTAATAGAGAGGAAAGGAGGATACTGAATGTATAAATGAGAATGGGAACAGCATAAGTGTAAAGATATGGAAGAGAGTGAAAACACAAACTGAGAAAGGAGGAAGATGATTATAGGGAAGACAATATGAATGATGTGGGAGAGGGGGAGTACAAAATGAGTAAAGAGGAATGAAAGAAAGTGGCGCTGATGTAAGAGTATGGGAAGTATAGGGGAGGGACTGAATAACAGTGAATAACAGAGATGGGTAGGTAAGCGAATGGGAGACTGGATGCGTGGAAGTGGCTAACAGAATGAGTGATTAAAGACTGGGGTAAGAGAAATGCATGGAAGAGAAAGTAATGGGTGGCAATGGAGGAAATAAAAGTGAAAGGATGGTACCATGAATAATGTGGGCCAGGGAGAGTTAGGGAGGAGGGGTGGGCAGGTGCGTGACTGGGTGAAAGTGGAGATAATGAGAGAGAAAAGAAATAACTGTATGTAAGGAAGAGAATGGGCAGGTGTGTGAAGGAATAGGAGAGAGTGGAGGCCCCACGTGAGAAAGGAGGCAAATGAAGGAAAGGAAGACAGTGTCAATAATTGGGGAAGGAGAGGCGAAAGGATGAAATTGTAGTATTCAAGAATGGTGAAGAGTGGAGATGCTAACTGGGACAGGAGAAGAGACAGTGTAGGGAAGCAACAATGTGAATTATGGACGAGGTGGGGTGGATAAGAAAGACATTGGAATAATGAGTGTCTAAGGCAATGACAGAGTGGATGAATGTAGGTGTGAGAGAGTGCAAGAAAATGGATATTGTTGGTGAAAAAGGAGGGTTTTCAGTATATGGAAGGCAGCATGAATGATGTAGGGGTAGAGCGGGTGAATGGATGCTAGGAAGCAGAAGACAGCGGAGATACAGGCTGGGAGAGAACCAAGGTGGGGACGAGATAATGTGAATGACAAGGAAGGTGAGATGGGTTAATGGAAGAATGGGTGAGTGACAGAGAGAGTGTGAGATTGGAGTTTGAGGGAATACAAGGGAGTGGAGGCTTCACGAGACTGGGGGGAGTAGGAGATAAGGAAGCACAAGAAACACAGTGCATGATGAGAGGGAGCTGGGGTGGGGTTGTGAAAGAGTAGGTAAGTGGTGTGCGAGTGAATGGTGAATGGTAGAGAGTATGAATGTGGAGCAGAAATGGAACAATGTGTTACGGAGTGCCAGTGTGGAATTAACCACTAAATAACAATGGTTCCTTCCTAAGCTGAATAGTTTTCCGATTGTGGTAGCAATGTACAACAATATAGGCCTACATTAAAAAATAATAATAATAGTTTATAAACTACTTTCTATCCTCCATCACTGCGGCAGATCTCTTGTAAGAATAAAATCGCCTGATGAGAACGAGAATAAAATATAAGACATTAACTGTGCTGGAAACTTTAACCCTTTCTCACACTCTGAAAAACCGTCTGATGTTAGTAACAGTAAAAGAAGTGATAGAATTGTAAAGAATGGGGCAAAAATATTGGGTGGTGAAATAAGTTACCAAAGGGTTGAGGGACATGTCTGTGGCAGGGTGGGTGGTGTGTGTTGCACTGCGATGAAAGTGGACGGGGAACAGGTGGAAATTGGAATTTCGAAGTGAGTGAAATACAGACAGGAAATGAATGCCAATATCGGTGTGGATGTGTGTGTAGGGAGTCGGCGTGGGTGTGGGAATGGGTGTGAAAGTAGATTTGGGAGTAAGAAGATATGGTAAATTGGAAGTGAATGTAGACGAGCAGTGGCTGAATGAAGGAGAATGCAGGGAGTGTCCCGAGAGTGGAAATAAGACAACTGGGTGGGGATAGGATGAGTAGATGAGGACGTGACTGCGACTGGAGGTATGAGATGAGGAATGGAAATGAAAATTGGAATGGAAATGGAGTCTGTGCGTGGGTAAGGAGTGAGTGGAAAACAGACTGAATGTAAGCTGGAAGTAGGTAAAGATTATGGAATGAATAGGTACTGGTGTGGTTGTGACTCGAGGAGTGGGTGTGGGTAAAGGAGTGGAAAAATGGAAGTGGCTAACGGGTGTGGATGGGGGTGATGAGTGAATGGAAAAGATGGAATAAAAATGAGTAAATAAATGATTGGACAGCTAACTGAGAAGGGGAAGAAGAGGGGAAAGGAGTGAATGAGTTGACATAAGTTTGTTGATGAAACAAAAATGGGAACAGGAACTGATAAAGACTGTGAGTGTGGGTGAGGAGTATGGGAGATAGGCTGAGACAGTATATAAGTGCATGGTAACCAACTGAGAGTAGTATGGAAAAGGAAGAAGAGTGAGTCAGTATAATTGTAGGGAGTCAGTGGGTGAGAGTATTAACGAAGAATAGAAGTGAGGACAGGGAGTGAAACTGTGGGTGAGGTGTGACTGGAGATAAGTGGCAGTGATGGGAAGGAGTTACAGAAGTGAGTAAATAAAGGTGTAGTGAATTTCAAGTGAATAATACTGAAGAGGAATGAAAGCAGAGGCAGGAACTGATAAATACCGTGTTAGTGAGTAATGAATGGAAGGCCGACTGCTGAAAGTAGATACAAGAGACAGGGTAACAGACCGAATACTGTAAGACGGGGTAGAAGGAGTGTGTTAGTAATAATGTAAGGAGTGGATGGGGAGTGTGTTGATGTGTGAATGTAGGACCTGATGACGAGATAACTTTGACCTAATTTAGTCTACCCTCTCACAGTCTCATTCCTATTTGTCAGTCCGCCTCTCTCTCTCTCTCTCTCTCTCTCTCTCTCTCTCTCTCTCTCTCTCTCTCTCTCTCTCTCTCTCTCTCTCTCTCTCTCTCTCACACACACACACACACACACACACACACACACACACACACACACACACACACACACACACACACAAACACAAACACACACTCTAAACCCCACTCTTTTACCTCCCATCCAAACATCAGATTTATTCCCTCTCCCCTCCCTCGCCCTCACTCTCACCCTCCCCGCCTGCATCCCCACCCTGCCCCCATCAGACCTAACTCCATTATTACTATGTAAACAAGCTAACATTTTAATCATCAAAACAAACGGCAAAAATAATTATGCACGTCGCCGCCCTTGCACCCCCCTCCCCCCCCCAAAAAAAAAGCATTGCGACAAATTACTCATCAAACCACAAACCACCATGGTAAAATCACGCCTTCAGATTTAAATGGAGTTGTTAAATACTAAAAACAAATATATTAGATGTCAAGTGAAATAATTACCACCAATACAATGACATACTTGAACATGATAACAGTGTTGCTGGTGGCAGATGACTTCATTCAGCGGAAGTTGTCTTATGGTGAAGGGGTTAATGGAGGCTGTAGCTAACTCCTTCAGTTACAAAAGTCTATCCAAAGCTAATTAAAATCGTCTGAAAGTATCAACAATGTAAAAATAAATGTCATGCTAGTGATGTGGTTACCCCCATCAGCCCATATATATTTTTTTCTTATTAATACCACAGGAATGCTGGAGACGGACGCCTTCACGTAGTGGCACCAATATTACGGGGTGGTTCCGCTGCCCAGTTATACAACCTTCCCTCAACTCCCTGCCTGTCCCCCAAAACGCATGATGGTGGACTGCAGGGAGAGGGACACTTCAACCTGCAGTCCGGTGGTTTTAGGGTCAGATGAGCTTGGGTCCTCACCAACAACCCCAGATGATTGCATTCACATAAAGCAAGATGACCTGGAGATGAAAGGGTTAAATGTACGGTATGTGACCTGTATTACACACACACACACACACACACACACACACACACACACACACACACACACACACACACACACACACACGGGCAGGCAATTTTGGCAGGCATCAGAAATATGAACTCGAAAATGAGTGAAGGCATTTTCATATGAGATCATTAATATTTTAGACGGGGAGTAAAGATCATCGCAGAGATCTCCTTCGCAAAATATTTCGCATAAATTGGACGCAGTCACCATCATCATCATCATCATCATCATCATTATCATCATCATCATCATGACTTCTTCGCACCTAAGGATGAAGTGAATTCGGAACGATACATATGAAAAGAGAAAGTAGGAAACTGTGAGAATTAGCAACAGCATACATAGCGAAATGGGCCAGACACTCATTCATACACTATTCGAGCCTCAGGAATCCTGGCTCCACCGCACAGGCCTATATCAACTTCAAATACTTTTTAAAAATAAATTCGCATCAATACAGCAGTATAACCAATCTGTTGATATGAATACATCGATATATTACACACGGCACAATTAAAGCAATTTTCTAACGCTGCTTCAATGGTCACTGCTCCTCTGAACTATCTGCATGCATTCCTCCATTTCTACGACGGGCGCGTAGCACCCGTCTAGTAGCAAACTCTCGCCCCTTTTCTGTCCAACTCTCTAATGCAAGAGTTAACCGTTACTTCCAGTCCTTCATTTATGCAACACGTCAACTCTGGAACTGTCTCCCTCTGTCTGTATTTCCTGCTTCCTATGATCTCCAGTCTTTCAAACGCAGTGTGTCCAGGCATCTCGAAATGAATGGATCTTGAATTTGGCTCTCTCTTGTATTTTGTTTTTCTCTTAGAAGGAACAGTTTTGCGGGCTCATGGCCTTTGGTTCCTTCTTCCTCACATAAAAAAAAAAACGAATGGTGGGCACAGTAATACAGTAAATGTGCTATAGTCTCGTAGATTACATGACGGCGTTTTAAAATTTTACCCCTGCTGCCACCAGGCGATTATATTCAGCTTAAACCAAACCTCTTGTAGTGATGGGGTTAATAATGGCTATAACTACCTCCTCCAATTTACGAAGTCTTTCCACAGCTGAATAAAATCGTCTGGTGGTGGCATTAATAGAGCATATCCGATAAAACAGGACATGGGAGTGAAGTAGTTTAATATAGTACCAATTTACAAGAAAATATTAAAAGTAACTATTAACCAAACGCAGTAACTGAAACCCACGAATTCCATGACGGATTTTAAGTACTATTATTGCCATCTTCTGGAGATTTAATTTAGCTTGGGAGAGATTTTCCGAACAGGTGGGGTGAGACTCTTCCTGTGCTACACTTTATTACTACAAACGCCACAATCACTCCCGGAACTCCAACACACAAAAATATACGAAACACAATGGAACACCGAAAAAACATGAAACAACACCAGAGCACAACACACCAGACATGCCTATTTCAGAGAGGAAAAATTAAATATTGACAAAATACCAAACACACACACACACACACACACACACACACACACACACACACACACACACACACACACACACACACACACACACACACACACACACACACACACACACACACACGCACACACACACACACACACACACACACACACACACACACACACACACACACGGGCTTCGCAAATTATCATATACAGTATACACTGTTAGTACTGGAATAAGTTGCAAGACATTTACAAGCGTCCCCTTCCACCCATCTTCCTCTTCTTTCCCCTCCCCCTCCCTTTCTCCCTCCCAGTATATTCCCCTTTCCACCCTCTTCCTCTTCCCTCCACTTACTCCCCTTCCTTTCCCCTACCATCACGTCTTTTCCTTCTTGTTCCTCTCCTTCCTTTCTTTGTTTAAAATTTTCCTTCCCCACTCTCTCTCTCTATTTCCCATTCCTTTCCCCTTTCTAACATTTTCCCCTCTCCCAGTCTTCCTAGCTCCCTTCCACCCTCCATTCCTCAATCACCTCTCTCCCTGTTATTTCCCCCTCTTCCCTTACCTGTACTACAAGTTCCCTCCCCTTCCCTACCGTCCTCTGCCCCCTTCCTCCAAGTTTCCTACCTCTCCCATAACTGTCTCCCTGCATTCTTCCGCCCTTTCCTCACCGTCTTCCGTCCCACTCTCTCTATCACAACCTCTTCCCCAACCAGGTAATGAAGTGATTAGGTTAAGGTGGGGGTGTGGGGGCAGAGGGTGGATCTGCATGATAGTGGCAATTGCATTAAGTAAAGGAGAGGGGGATGGGGGGTGAAAACTGAAGCCAAAAGTTGTGGGTGCGGCGGGGGTAATGTTGAGAGAGAGAGAGAGAGAGAGAGAGAGAGAGAGAGAGAGAGAGAGAGAGAGAGATAATATATTAATGGTGGTCATGTTAGATCATGAGGATGGAGGGTGATGGTGGAGTGTGAAAAAAATGTGCATGTTTAATAGTGTGAAATATATAATATGTGTGTGTGTGTGTGTGTGTGTGTGTGTGTGGTGGCTTCAAACTTCACTAATGAGGTGGAACGAGAGGGACAACTCAAACATTTTTATGTGGGCAAAAATAAGATGAAAGGCTGGCTGGTCTTCCTGCTGACTGCCTTGCACAACTGCCACGGAAAAATATGGCTTTAATTTCACACCAAACTTAATGAAGAAATGATTACATACACACCGGTATAAAATGATGACGACGATGATGAGGATAATTATGATGGTGGTGATTTTGCTGCTGATGACGATAATGATGATGATGATAATCCTGGTGGTGGTGATGATGATAATCCTGGTGGTGGTGATGATGATAATCCTGGTGGTGATGATGATGATAATCCTGGTGGTGATGATGATGATAATCCTGGTGGTGATGATGATGATAATCCTGGTGGTAATGATGATGATAATCCTGGTGGTGATGATGATGATAATCCTGGTGGTGATGATGATGATAATCCTGGTGGTAATGATGATGATAATCCTGGTGGTGATGATGATGATAATCCTGGTGGTGATGATGATGATAATCCTGGTGGTGATGATGATGATAATCCTGGTGGTGATGATGACCATGATAATAGTCCTGATGATGATGATGCAAATGATGGTGATGTTGATGATGATGATGATGATGACTGGAGGAGAAGAAGGAGGAGAAGGGGCAGGAGGCTATGATGACTGTGAATGTAGGATATTTTTAATGCCTTGAATTACGAAGGGTCTTTCCTAAATTCATCTGGCGTCGGCAAGCATTAAAAATGACGACGTACTAAAAGTTGTAATGGCCAAAACACTACTCAGACATATGACGACCAGGAAGAGTATAAAGGGCATGAGGGGAGAGACGTGAAGAAAGATGGGATGGGGAATGATAATAAAAGGCATGAGGGGAGAGACGTGAAGAAAGATGGGATGGGGAATGATAATAAAAGGCATAGGGGAGAGACGAGAAAGAAAGATGATGGGGAATGATGCATGAGGGGAGAGACGTGAAGAAGAAAGATGGGATGGGGAATGATAATAAATGGCATGAGGGGAGAGACGTGAAGAAAGATGGGATGGGGAATGATAATAAAAGGCATGAGGGGAGAGACGTGAAGAAAGATGGGATGGGGAATGATAATAAAAGGCATGAGGGGAGAGACGTGAAGAAAGATGGGATGGGGAATGATAATAAAAGGCATGAGGGGAGAGACGTGAAGAAAGATGGGATGGGGAATGATAATAAAAGGCATGAGGGGAGAGACGTGAAGAAAGATGGGATGGGGAATGATAATAAAAGGCATGAGGGGAGAGACGTGAAGAAAGATGGGATGGGGAATGATAATAAAAGGCATGAGGGGAGAGACGTGAAGAAAGATGGGATGGGGAATGATAATAAAAGGCATGAGGGGAGAGACGTGAAGAAAGATGGGATGGGGAATGATAATAAAAGGCATGAGGGGAGAGACGTGAAGAAAGATGGGATGGGGGAATGATAAAGATGAACAGTCTGGGATAAGATACAGATAAGAAGACCCGAAGAAGGAGACAGGTGTGTACTTTACGCTTTACTTCTGTTATGGAAGATACATTCAGAAAAACCATGTAAAATGATAGTGAAAACTAACGAATATATATTATTTGAGAGAGAGAGAGAGAGAGAGAGAGAGAGAGAGAGAGAGAGAGAGAGAGAGAGAGAGAGAGAGAAAGGGCATAAATGCATGAGGCTAAAGTACTGAGGGTGAGGAGGAGCGTCTGAAATGAGGGTGATAGTGAGACAAAGAGAGCGTGTGTATGAAAAACTGGGACAAAAGTACAAGCGAGGGAGAGCGTGTGCTCATGAAGGTTTATGAGAAAAGTCAGTTTTATGGCTATTGCTGCACGCCCACACACGCATTCGTATACACACACGTACAAACACACATACCAGGTACACACATAAGCACACATACACATTCATTCATAACTCCCGGCTCACATATATTTACATGACTTAAATCACTAAGCATATAACATCCGGACACACACACACACACACACACACACACACACACACACACACACACAATGACACTGCACGCAAACACAAACACAAACTTACACAAACACGCTTATAAACACACAAATACAAGCCAACCAACCAAAACACGCGGGAAAACATAAACAAATGTATAGGCCAAAACACATGCAAACTCAAAATCAAGAGCAAGGATACGACAAAGTTACTGATGTGTTTGTAACTAACTGGTATTGAACTGCATCATTCCCCTTCCCAACACTCTCTCTCTCTTTCTCTCTCTCCCTGACTTTACTTTCTTCATTCTGCCACTCGCTTTCAATCATTATTATAATTATTTTCATCAGCATTTCTCACTCACACACTCATACTCACTCGCTTACACATTTTCTCTCGCCGATAGTTTTAGTTCTCATTTCTTCATTCTGTCAGTCTTTTTCGCTCACTCACTGTTTTCCTCCAAACCTTTCTCAGTTCATCACACTCGCTTGCGTTTTCGTCAGCTGGTCGTGTCACTTTTCCTCACTGATATTGTAAGCTATCTTTTATCAGCTAATTTATGGCTATTACTATCTCACTCTTATCACCGGTACAGCACCATGATAACATTGTGTAATTTTTTATTGCAGCTATCAGACGATTTTATTCAGCTTAAGAGTAATAGTGATTTCAGTCTACATTAACGTCTTCAATACTAGGGGTTCTCCTGAAATGGTGAAACTGTCTGGTAGCAGCGAGAAAAATATTATTTACGTCCTGGGACTGAAGGGACTGACAACTTTCACTCACTCTAACTCCCTCATGCTGTCTTAGTCCCAGTCATTCTGACTTTCACTGATATTGTCAGTTCCCTTTCTGCTACACAGCCAGCCAATATTACTTTCGTACTCTACCTTTTTCTCAATCGCTCTTTACTCAAGGTTTCGGTCTCCTACTTTATCTTGCTGGCAGTGTTGAGTTCCCTCCTTTTAATCTGAACTCGAATTTAATGGTCGTCGTTGTCGTCATCTTCATTAGTAAATGGAATGGGACGATTCCAGACACAGGAGGAGTAAAGTAGAAAAGGGATTTATTCCTTTAATGGTGGGGTCAAGCCTTGCATTGTACTCCAACTAACTACAGACGATTTTATTCATAAGGGGGTTAGTCAGAGGAGCCTGAGAGTTAATTACAGTGTCCAGTGAAATGAGCTACACATTCACATATCATTTACACTTTCGAAAATCTTGTTTTTTAGTTTGAATTATTTCTCACCAGTAAAAATTTCTCTCTAATTTACTCACTCATTTTCTTCCATTGACATTTCTGGCTTTCTTTCCTTCGTTTAGTCACTCGGCCATCTGTTTTCTTTCTCTAATACTGAATCACTGATTCATTAACTATAACAATTACAATCACTCTGTTGTAACTCAGATAATCACTCACTCTAATTTTCCTCAGTGTCACATGTTAACACCTTCACAACTGAAGTCTCTTATTAAAACTGGCCTACATTCTTTCACTCACACATACTGTCTCACACTCAGCTACTTTCACTTACGCGTTTACTCAAACTCATTCACTCCCTCACGATCACTCAACTCTCTTTCATGTTCACCTCATCCTTGAACATTCTCAGTTGCTTATGACCCATTCTCAGCTGAATTAATTCGTCTAAAATAATAAAGTTGTTACGATCGTAAGAATGTATGGTACCAGAATTAACAATCCCAGGCTGACTCTCAACCGAACATATCCAATAATAAATGGAATAAAACAAGGAAGTTATTCCGATCATGTAGACATTAATAATCAATGGGCTTTTGCAACTCAGTTTTAGCTGAATAATATCGCCAAACATTAGCCTGAATACAGTATAATACAAGCGTTGCCTCAGATCATCAGACAGTTAACTTAAACGCTATATTAAACTCATCTTCCAATTCTCTCTCTCACAATCAGACACTCTCCCCTCTATCAAGTTCACCCTCTTCCTTTAGTCATTATTCCCTCGTCCAATTCTTCCAGTGTTGTTATTGTGTTTCTCCTCCTCCTCTTCATCTTACCACACCCCACATTCAATGCTTTTAATTGCTTCTCTCTCGTTACTTCTCCTTCATTACCTCAGAAGTAGGGGCGGTAAGAACACAATTCTTCCTCAGCCAGTCTTCCCCCTGTCCACCACCTTCAGCTTTTCAAACACAGTGTGTCCACGCATCTTAAAATCATTTGTCTAGTGACAGGTAACCTTTGTTGGATCAGCACTAAAACGAAGTACTGGTTTTTAGTTCCACACATGTCTTGTGACCTGTAACCTTTGACGGATCTGCACTACAATCAAAACACTTCTTTTCATTCCCACACACACAGTGCATATGCCAATTCGGTTTTGAACCGGTTCATGCATTCAGGAAAAAACACCTCACCCTCTGACCCAGACCCCTGGCCTTGATCTCTGATCGTTTTCCACCAACACTGAATTACTTCTTTCATGACACACAAACAATGTATGTGCCAATTTTGATCCTAATCGGATCAGGTATTCAAGACATGCTTTGACTACACACACACACACACACACACATATATATATATATATATATATATATATATATATATACTGAAACGACCTCCGTCTCAACAGCTGCGCCTTCGGCGTCACTAACAAAATATCTTTAACTGAAGTAATTACTCTCTTCCACTTCCTCCAAACCTTTCGTTACTGCCTATCTCTTCCTACCTAGATATATATAGCTAGCTAATAACCTAGCTAGTACGGTACTGACTGATGCCACATCCAGTGAGTTACCTAATACAAAAGAAACTTTCAGGCATTTGTCCCTACTTGATAACAGTCCCTCTGCTAATAATACACCACCCTCCCTTCTCACACCTTATCTCTCCACCTCGCCCATGGTCTCCCACACCATCTCTTTTTACTGTTCCCTCATATACGAATAATATTACCTTTCTTTTCTCCTCATTACTCCCCTCCCCCTTTCTCTCTCTCGTCCACCCCGTGATTATCCTCCATCTCATCTTCCTGTTTTTTTTATTAATTTTTCCTGTTCCTACTGTCACTTCCTAGCATATCCTTCATTACCTCTCAATTCGTTACCTCTTATTTCTGAACTTTGTGCTATTTTCCTTCTCATTACTCTCTCACTTTGTTAAGCCTCTGCCATTTATCTCTCATTCCTTCTCCCTCTTCACTTTCTCACATTTCCATCATAACTTCTGATCCCTTAGTCTATCATCAATTTTTTCTGTCATTACTTCCACACTTCTTTCACCTCTTTTCTTCTACTAATTTCACATCTTTGTTTCTTACCTCTGTTATTTCCTTTTCCTCACTTCCAGGTCTTCCGTATTATCCCTTAGTCCTCATCTCTCTGCTTTTCACCTTATCTTATTACTCTCTCAGTTCCTTCACCCGTCTCCCTCTTCTCTGTCATAAGCAGGTAACAAAATAACTGCAGTAGGTCGGTTGGCCCAAGCAACGTAAGTGTCAAAAAGACAGGCAAACACTCACTCTCATTTCCTCCGTTTCCCTCCCTTCCTCATCGTCCCTCTCTCTCATTCATAACTTCTGATCCCTCAGTCTGTTATCATTCCTTTCAGACATTACTTCCTCACTTCTTTCACCACTTTTCTTCTCTCAGTTCCACATCGCTCCCCCTTATCTCTGTCATTTCCTCTTCCTCACTTCCAGGTCTCTTCTGTATTATTCCTTAGTGTTCATCTCTCTGCCTTTCACCTGATCTCATTACTTTCTCAGTTCTTCCACCCGTCTCCCTCTTTTCTGTCATAAGAACATAAGAAAATTACTGCAGCAGGTCGGTTGGCCCAAGCAACGCAAGTGTCAAAAGACAGCGTGACAACACTCCCTCTCATTTAATCCGTTTCCCTTCCTTGCTGATCATCCCTCTCTCTCATTCATCTCATTTCCTTTATCTTTTCGCTTTTCTTTAATTACTGGAACTTTGTTTACCTCATCATCTCTCCCTGAGGCCTGAGTAACATCTCTCCCTCATCTTACTAACTTTCTCTCCTCATTTCCTCTCTCCTTGCTCCTCTCATCCACCTCTCTTCCACTACCCCATATCCCTAATCATCCTACTTTTTGTCTTTGTTTATCTCTCCTTGCTCCTCTCCTCAGCTCCTCATCCCCCTCATTACCCGTGGCCGTCATTTCCGCGTCCACGATTAGCGTAAGGGCGGGGATAATGGCCCCATCAGCCACACTGTGTATCACCAGCACCACCACACCCTCACTCTCACTCTACTCTTAGGGCGAGGAAGACAGGGAAATATAATGGAAGGAGGAAGAGAAAAGATAACAAGGAGGGACAGACGGAGATTATGTGTAGTTCCACAGAAATGCAGTCGCTCCACAATTTTAATTCTCTGTGTACACTTTTAAGCAGTATGTACAATGTCGGAAAATATTTTTCATCACATTCCCAAGCTTATATATGTTTGCCTATTCATTTTATCGATACAAAACAAAGTAAGAATTTTCCAAAATATACAAAAACACTATTCCTAAAGAGAGAGAAAAAAAGTGTCCTCCCCTACAAAAATACCTGCCTTAGGAAGAAACGCGAACAGCAACAACGCTCTCTGTGAAATCATCGATCACTTGGAAAACCATGCTTTCTGCAACGACTGTACAGTATACCCGGCAAAATATAGTATGCATCCGAACTGACGCGTTCTGCAGTATGGTTCAACGAAGTAAGCACGTGGAAACTGCCATTTGGGGACCGGTATGCAAAAATGCCTGAGTTGCCCGTTGCTTTGAAGTTGTAACTACCATAAGAATGAGGTCCATATACTACTACGGAATTATTTCAAGATGCATCACACAACCACACACAGCAACCACGCCGAGATAACAAAAACAACTGTACCCATTAAATATATATATATATATATATATATATATATATATATATATATAAAACCAGCTGTCTGGATACTTATTTCTTATTATACCTAGTGCACAAACAAGAAAGATAACAGAAGGCTTATTAGTCCATTACAAGGTTATCTGCTGAGAAAAATTATTTACGCTTAAGATTTAACGAAAAGAGAAAAGGAGTGTGGGAGAATTAGAGAGAGGTAATGGAAGTAAACATGAGACGTGATGCAAAAAATGGGGGGAGGAGGAGGAGAGACAGAGTAATAAAATACGGAGAAGTTATTGCAGAACGAGGAAGAGCTAGGCGAAGAAGACAAGAAGGAAAGAGAAAAGAGAGGAGAGATAGAGGATAACCGTAAAGAAGTAAATGTGTCTTGGAAATAAAAACAGCAAGAGTCTCATTGGTCTATCACGCGGCTAACCGCTGGGGAAAATGTAATTACGTTGAAGAAATGACTTGTGTGAGAGAAAAGGACTGAAAAGAAGGAAGTGAGGGAGAATTGGGGAGAGGAGAGAAGAAGAATAAAGAGGAGGAATGGGAATGGAAGACAGAAATGGGAGGAGAAAGGGAACTAGAGAGAGAGAAAATACAGGGTAGCTGCAAGAAACTGAGGGAGAACTGAGGAAAGAGAGGTGGAGGAGAAAAGAAAAGAAGGGTGGAAATGGCATGACAATGAGGTATGGTATGGTGGGGGATAAGATGGCAAAGCTGGGAAATCCTTATGAGCAAAAGTGTCATTCTCACTCGACACGGGGCACATCATAACGCTCTTCTTTATCAGGGCTATATTTCATTCGTCTTAACTCAGAAGGGTTTTAGTAATTTTGCAGCTTATTTCCCGTAGCTCAATGGCAGAACAAGGCAACAGTGCTGCTCTGCATCATTTCCATAGCACTTCTTTGCGGTAAGCAGGACCATATTCTGGTTGTTAAAATTTTTGCTATAGCTCATGACTGAGAGATGGCAAGGTTCCGCCCGGTTAAAAGTATGTACCAGTAACTTGACAAAAGTTAAGTTAAGAAAAGAAGAAAGTTTTTCTTGAATAAACACCTACACCTCACAAGGCTAGTATTTCTTTACCCAAATCATCTGGTGTGAGGCTAAATGAAAGTCGTGCCGGCACCAATAACAGCTACGCCTATAGGGTTACTTGGGATAGTGTTTACGCCTCTGACTGTTGGTATATCTCTGGCCTCAGTCAAATTGTAAGTCTGGTGTTGGCAGGAATAATATATCCAAGCGCACCACAGCAGCGCAGTGCTTAAATCCCCCGTTAATCTCTTCCCAATAAGATGGTATTTTATTTTGTTACTGCCAGACGATTTTATTCAGCCTGAGAGGCTTTTCAAACAGGAAAGCGTAGATACATATATACATTACTAAGCCCTCACAACAAGGAAATCTCACGTACGCTGCACATAAAAAATCGTCTGGTGGTGGACTGATTGAAATGAAAAATGTCATTAGACTGAAAGGATTGAACTCTGCACTAAACTTACCACTGATGAAATTAGGCCCCTCTCTCTCTCTCTCTCTCTCTCTCTCTTTCTCTCTTTCTTTCTTTCTCTCTCTCTCTCTCTCTCTCTCTCTCTCTCTCTCTCTCTCTTCATCCATCTTTCCCTCCTCTCTCTCTCTCTCTCCATTATCTCAACTACTTTCCCTTCCTGCCACACTATATCTCCTTCCTCCACTTTCTGTCCATCTCTCTACTATCTCTGTCTCTCTCCCTCCGTTATCTCAGCTACTTTCCCTTCCTGCCACACTATATCTCTCTTCCTCCACTTCTCTCTCCTCGTCCACCTCTTTCTCATACTATATCTCCTTCCCTCCACTTCTTCCTCCTCATCCTTCAGTCTTCTTCATGCTATCTCCTTCCCTCATTATCTCTCTTCACGCTTCTCATGCTCCTCTCCTTCCCCTCCTCATTTTCTTCTCTCATCCGTCCCATATTTCCTCCGTCCCTCCATCCCTCTCTCCTCTTTCCTCTGCTGACCACTCTAAAACCCCGCGGCCGTAAACCCCAAATTAGGACCGCAGTTAAAAACAAAGTGAAGGAGACAAGACTGGCACTTGTGGTGTTCACCAGAGACAGGCCCGAGTGAGGCCCAGTGACGGAGTGGTGCAGGCAGGGTGGCAGGGAGGCAGGAATGGAGAGTCAGGGAGAGTCATGGGGAGTTGTAGACACAAGAATACCAAAGGACAGAGAGGAAGAGTACACACAAGGCACAGAAAGGCAAATTGACAGACAGCAGTGGGGAGGGAAAGAATGAAAGGCGAAGTGATTGACAGTGGAAGTGGTAAAAGTGAGGATTAGGTGGCAGGTGGGTATATGCAACCTATCAGGAGCTCACATGGATGACATACGATGATCACAAAAAACTACTAGAATATGTCAACTTACTCAAAACAAACTTTTAAGCCGATATAAACTGTTGTTGTTTATACGATTCAGGAATTTCACCCAGGTAAATA
Source organism: Coenobita brevimanus (assembly GCF_032717465.1). Taxonomy (NCBI): domain Eukaryota; kingdom Metazoa; phylum Arthropoda; class Malacostraca; order Decapoda; family Coenobitidae; genus Coenobita; species Coenobita brevimanus. The sequence continues at coordinate 75,292 of NW_027643594.1, forward strand.
AAACCGTATCATTTAGGGGTAGCCCATCCTGGATTAAAATACCTACAGATACCCTCTAAATGGTTAAAAAAGGCAACGAAGACGATGAGGTTTGATAATTTAACTTGTTTTCATTTCAAATGAAGGTAAAATTCTGAACCAAACATGAGAGAGAGAGAGAGAGAGAGAGAGAGAGAGAGAGAGAGAGAGAGAGAGAGAGAGAGAGAGACCAATAATGAGGGTGGATGTGAGATGTGCCTAATATACAAACTTGGTGTTCACTGCAGTGGTGGATACACTCATTACCAGGCCACGGCTGGTGCTCTTAGTACTGCAACGGTATTACCTCACAAATGACTTTTGTTGTTGTTGTTGTTGTTACTTTCTTCATTACTAATTCTCCCTCGTTCTTCCTCTCCTGCTGATCTTCTGCAACACTACTCCTGTTCTTTCCTTACTCTTCCCCCTTCATTATTCCCTACAGTTGTTCCTTGCTAACGTTTTCGTCTTTTTCTCTCCTTTCTTTTCGTCTTCTTTCCTTTGCCTTTATTTCCTGTTGATATTCTTCTCTTACAGCTGCTCTCTTTCGTTACTTTGTGTTTCAGGCTCAGTTCATTGCAGTGATACTGTCTTATCTTCCCATGTTCTCCTACTGTAATAATTCTGTCTATATCTCCTTTTCTTTTCATACTCTTCGATAATTTCCTTACTCCCTCCTCCAGCTACTTTTTATTCTTATTCCTACATATCTTACTCTTATCTCCTTTCCTGCTGGTCTCCTTTTTCCCCAGTCCCTCCTTTCCCATCTCAATCATTTCTCCGCCTTCACTTTCTCCTCCCTTCCTCCCTGCATCACTCCTCTCGTTTCATTCCACAGCCTTCTTCCGGGTCTCCATCCTCTTTTCCTTCCTGCCTTCCTAGTTTCCCTCCAAGACTCCCTCCCTCTTCCCTCTTTCATTCTCATATCTCATCCTTCCCCTGCAGTCTCTCTTCTCCTTGTTCTTCCATCCTTCCTCTTTTCCTATCTTCTCCACTTTCCTCTCATTCTCCCTCCCTTTCTCCCCTTCCATCCTGCATATTTTTCCTACCTGGCTTGAGCAGACTCTCTTCATCCGCTACCCTTCCTCTGAACCTCCTGCTCTCACTGTCTCTTTCTCTCTATCTTCTCACCTTCTCTTCCTCCTTCCCACTTTCCTCTCCCTCATTCTTCATCTGACTTTTCTTCTCCCTCTCTCTCATTTCCACTCATCCTCCCACTCTTCCTCCTCAACTGCCTACTCCTCCTGCCTATCCTACCCTCTCCCTTTCTCTTCCCCTCCCCCTCCCTAAACCTTGCTCTCTGATACCTCCTACTCTTCCTCTCTCTGGCCCCCTCCCCTACCATCTTCCTCAACATTCCATCCTTACTTTTTTTCTCCTACTGTTCCTCCCACCTTTCCTATACCTTCTCTCTTTCTCCTCCCCCTCTTCTCTCTTCCCTCCTTCCTTTCCATTCTCAATTTCCTCCTTCTCTTCCCCGCTCCCTCCTTTTCTAATCCAACAACTCTAGCTCCCTCCCTCTCAATACCTCTCATTTCCCTGTCCAAGCCTACAACTTCCTATTTCTTCTTCTCTCAAAAACTCTCTCTCTCTCTCTCTGAGAGACGCTCTTGCCTCTTCCCTTCTCCCTATTCCATCCTCCACTTCTCCTTCCCTGCAAACTTCATTCCTTCCTCCTTCCTCTCCCTTCCTTCCTCCCTCCGTCTCTTCCTACCCCCTCCCCCCGTGCAGCAGCACCTGCCTTCAGCTTCTGCATGAATTTGAGAAAGCCACCCCACAGGCCTCATCAGGGTAAGAGGCAACAGTGAGGGGAAAGAAAGGAGGATATCAGAGAGGGGAGGGAGTGACAAGAGGGTAGCAAAGTTAGGTGGCCAGAAGGGAAATGGGGGGAAAGGACGAGATGGAAACGAGAGAGAGAGAGGGGGAGAGAGAGAGAGAGAGTGGGAGAGAAAGGCAAGAAGCAAATAGGGGAGGGGTGATGGGCGGAAAGAAGAGAGAAAAGTGAGAACGAATGCACAGGTGAGATGGAAGGAAAGAGAAGGGAGGAGGGGTGTGGTGGAGAAGGAGGAGGAGGTAGTGCAAGAGGAGGGAGAGGGGTATGCATAAGGAAGATTAAATTTCCGGACGAGGGAACAGTGGTAATAATTCTTACTTCCAGTCTCTGTACAATTCTCATTTCTTTGTGTAATGCTCAGCTACGAATTATACTGTATACATCTACTCATGTTTTACTGTTATTAAGCTTTGTCTCCAACATTGGCTTTAATAATATACTTTACACCAAATCCTAAAATACTGTTTTACAATACTTATGTTACCTGGGACCAATTTACCTTTCCATTTTGTTTTTTTTGTTCATGCACTGTCAGCCATCCATCCGTAGAAAGTGAATATGACACAGTTACCGTTCATGTAATTCTGGGTGTCTCAAAGCTGTGACTTTTAAAGGAAACAAGAAGCATATTATCCCTGAATTTATCACTACAAGAAGCGAAGGAACTGGCAAACTCCAACCTGCGTTGCTCCACCTGGAACGTAGTGACCCTGGCCAGGCTGCTCATTCCAGACACTGAAGGCGAGGAGACCAGTCACTCGCCCTTCAAGGGTGTTATGTGAGAAAAAAAAAATCCTAGGGCTGAACTATCATGGGCCACATCGAGTTAGGAGCGCCTTAGCCCAATAAACCACCAGGTGACCATATGCTGGCTGTATGCTTACCATCCAGCGTAATAACTGGCTTATGGCAGTACAGGAAACCATTTAGCTTGTCACTCACTGTAGATCCACCTGAAAGTAGCACTCAGAATGAATTATTCAACAACCCTGAACCCTGACCTCGCTAGAAAGGGTATGTAATTTGTCCATAAATAATCAAAAGGAAGAGAAGGCAAAACCAGTAAACAGTATATTCAGTTTTTTCTGCATACAAAAAAAAAAAAATACTTCTTACTGAGACATCACAGGTAAAGAATAGGCCATATAAGACTAAAAACAAAATATTTAACCTCCTGAAATTTTGCCTCACTAGAACAGTCGTCTATTTCGAAATGTGTCCTATGATGAATAAACTCGTCAGACAATAACATGAATAAAATGTAAAATACGTCATTAGACTGAAGGGGCTAAATCTGGAGTACACCCCCTTAACCTCTGCACTGTGATGAACACATTTAGGTCACAGTCCTGTTACCGTCTCATGACTGTAATCACCTGACGGAATACATCTCGTAATGAAGCCACTAACTTAGGCTACATGTTGAAAATGGATATTTATTTCTTTTTTAGTAATTACTGTAAAGATGCGTTATTTTTACGTTGAAATTATGTGGATTAAATTCCTTCCACATCCCGTTCCGTCTCAATGTCCACCATTTCTAGTTACTTAAGGCTACTGTACATTATTTCATTCAGCTATACGAATACCAAAGGACTGAAAGGCTTATAGCTTATATCAGTACTTCCTATTCGGACCTCTGGCTACCATCACACTATTCTCTTAGATGTAAAAACACTTGCACGACAGACTGGAATATTTGTTCACATTTTTAATGGCTGTACTAGAGACATTCTGCAGCCTTCACTACTTCAACCTTCATCCTTTGTTCTTGCTATCTTCACCTGAGTTTCTTCATTTCGGGAGACTTTTCAACCTGAAGTAATCGAATACACCTGTAGCCGACATTACCCCCTTCATTGTTGGGGTGTTCTAGTCTGACTTAAATCACGTGGTGGCAGCAAGTATAAAATAAACATATTACGTCCTGGGGCTGAAGGGGTAATGAAGTTAATAATTTCAACCCAAGACAGACAAACACAGGAATGGTGTACTGGTACCCAGAATGTTGGGGTTAATTCATACTATAGCTGTCTCAGTATGATTCAGTGTTAGCTGAGTCAAACAGTCTGGCGCTGACTGCTGCACAGTACTAGAGCTGTCACCACCATGAAAGGGTTCATTACAACACCGGTCTTCTACAACTATACTGTATATTTGTTTTGTCTTTATCATAGGAAAAGTTCAGTATAATTACACGATGAAGCGGCATATTGTAAAAAAAAAAATGATTATTTACAAATATAGCATACACACCAGAAGACGACAGTTTACAGAAGGTAGACATACGGGATAATATCAGAAGACAACGACGAAAGACTAATGAAAAAAGGATATCATTATTATCCCCATCATCACCATCAACACCATCATCATCATCAACACCATCATCATCCTTATTCTATTTCTCGTTATTCGCTGGGAAACAGAGTAAAGAAATTAAGAGCTTTCGCGAAACTATCACAAAAAAGGTGGAGTTCAGATTTAAAAAGTTGCTGGTGGCTATGAAAAGGCTATGATATCGAAGGCAATGGTTGAAGTTTGGCCAAAGTTCACGAAGGAGGACCAACGCGCGTAAAAAAAAAAAAAAAAAAACACGGGAGGGTATCACCACTAAAACGTCCTTCCTGGAATCCGTACTACTCGTAAGAAAAAACAAAAAAAACAGTACAGTACATTAGGCATTGCCTATGTTGGTGGCCGGAGATGTGGTGGGTCAGTGGCTGGCCTACTCATCTCGCGATGCGTATACTGCCAGTCTAGGGTTCCAACCAACACCGTGGTTGCGTTGCATTATGCCAGCACGTGTTACAGTGGTTGGAAAAGTGGTCTGCCGTCCGAATGTACGCGATTACGATCCCAGGCTGGGGCAGCGAACAGCTTTATTATCAAATTTCATTAAAACACACCGTCCTAATCTTGTTGAGGACCCACTGACATGTAAAAACATCCCCGTTAAAATCGTCACAGCGTTCCTTCATGAAACAGTCCTAACATGTATTCAACATGGAAATTTGGTAGTGCCGAAGTGGTAATATGTGAAAACGAGTAGGAAGTAGGGTTGCTAAGCCTTGTGAAATATATTATCTATTCTTTGGCCATATCCCATCGTCGGGCACGCTAGGAAGCCAACTTTAATGGATGACGTACGTAAACGCTGACACACACAAACATGGACAGTACTACAATTTCATTTACCCAGACATCGCTCTTCCAACTGACACCCTGTCCCTCATTCGTACTTTGCTAGCATTAGTAAGGGTTATTTCTGGCTACTACTCTCCCTCCGAGCAGGTCCAATGTTATGTACAGGTTCTTTTATGGAATGATACAAATACAGAGTCTTTTTGAGTCTTTTTATCCACGAACCCCCCTCCTCTCTCTCTCTCTCCGTCTATGAACTGATACAGACAGATTTCTTTTTATCCAATCATCCCCCCTCCCCCCCTCTCTCTCACACACACACGCACACACCATTCCAGCGTCATTCTTTTTTTTTCCCCTTCCTCTCACGATACACCTCCTGCTCCA
>NW_027643595.1:0-12500 GCF_032717465.1 Coenobita brevimanus
CACACACACACACACACACACACACACACACACACACACACACACACACACACACACACACGTACCCACAGTACGCACGCACGGCACGCAGCACAGTACGCTACATCACACAACACGCACACACACACACACACGCAAATTTTTTTTTTGCACGCCTGGGATGGCCGTGGTTAACGTTTTTGTTTTAGTGTCAACTTTTGAATGCATTAATTTCTTGCTGCAGCGTGTTCATAGTTCTAATATATACTTTTGACCTATCCTAGTGTTTTATGTTTGTGTATTAGTAATGTGACTATCAGTGTAAAGTATGAGGTTAGCTTGAGATGTAACTGCCAGTTAAGAATGACGAGTGGTAAGGTATCGGGAGGTGTGCTGGGGTAGAGGTGGAGCGTGTTCCCGCCGTCTTCCCTGGGTATATAGGGGTATATATGGACAGCACCCTGAGCAGAAAGTAATGATCGTGAGTGTACAATAGAATCAGCAAAACAAGAGGCAGACGAGAGAAAGCCTAACATAAAGCTGAAGATGGGAGTAAAATCAAGAACCTAAGCAGGAAAACTTGGTGTTTGACAAAGTGAGGCTGACGGTGTTGACAATTCTTTATGACTTGTCTTTTACCTGCTCCTTTATTTTTCATATCTATTCATTCACTTTCATCTCTCCCATTCATTCCTTCATCTCTTATTCTTCTCTCATTAATTCATTCGTTTCCTTTGTCAGCCATTTTTCACTTCCATATGTCCTGTGACTGGCTTCCTCCCACGTGCAGTGAGAAATCTTAGTAGTACTGGTAGCTGATACAGCCTCAAGTTCATCTGAAATGTGAACCCAGTAAACACCTGGCTAAAGTTACCTTCTGCTACAGTCCACCATTACTCTTTTGGGGAATAGGGTGGCAACTGAGGGACGTTTGTGTGACCAGGCATCAGAGCCACGCGTTCTTATCGAAGCCACGAGGCCAAGTGTCTGTGTTATTGCTATGACAGGATTTACACAAAGAACAGCAAGCTTACCTGTATTTTTTATGGAAGGTGCAGATGAGAGAGAGATTCAGTCCTGTATGTGTGGAGCTCTTCTTCCTTAGCGATTTATCTTCCAAACCACTCATTAATATCCCCGGTTTCCTCCTTATGTCTTTTCAATATCGACATGTGTATGTGTAAATCGGTAAGGAGGAGGTGTTAGTAAGCTTCATAGCCTTACTAGGATACCGCCCTCAGCCTGCAGTCCACCAGGTTCGCGTTTTAGACGAACCTGGAACTTCAAATTGTACTTCTAATCCTCGTCTCCTTCTTGTTTTCGACAGAAATAAGATCGTAAGTTTTTTTTCCAGCATCATCATCCCTGTTTCTACGACCTCCGACTCGCCTCCGTCTCTCTTCATTACTCCACATTTTTTTTTTTTTTAGGAAGATGGCACCAAAGGCCACGAGCCGCCATAACTGTTCCTTCCAAGAGAAGAACAAAATACAAGAGAGAGCCAAATTCAAGATCCGATCATTCGAGATGCCACACACTGCGTTTAAAAGACTGGAGATCAGGAAGCAGGAAACAGACAGAAGGCAGTTTTCGTCATACTTTGTCCATGCTTTGAAATTTACTGGTTAAAGATACTCTGTCTTTACTCTTGAGTTTGTATTTTTTGTTGGAATTAATTTATTTGAGTTGGGACCATGTTTTGCACTCCAAGTTGGCACTTGTGCTTTGAGTAGGGACTGTTACTGGGTTCTTGAGTTGGGACTTAGAGCCTTGAGTTGGGACACAACTTGAGTGGACACTGGGTTGACATACGTTGGCACTGAGACTGTGGAGCTTGAGATAGAGAGACGTAGTCACTTGTGTTGCTCAAGTTGGTCAACGTGTTTGGACCACCTGTGTTGGGACTGATTTGGCACTTGAGTAACTTAAGTGCCATTGTGCCACACTTGTGTCAAAGCCAACTCAAGCTTAAACTCAAGTGCCAAATAGTGTCAGCTCAAATGCCAATTCAAGTGCCAACTCAAGTGTCAAGTCACAACTCAAGGCCCAACTCAAATCCCAATACAAGGCCCAACTTAACTGTCAATTAAAGTGACAATTGAAGTGCCAACTCAAGTGGTGACTTAAATGCCAACTCAAGTGTTAAGCTCCGACTCAAGTGCCAACTTAAGTCCCAAAACAAGTGCCAACTTTACAATTGCCAACTTAAGTCCCAACACAAGTGTCAGTTTAAATCCCAACTCAAGTGGCAACTAAAGTTCAAACTCAAGTGCCAAATCAAGTCCCAACACAGGTACCAACTTGGGTCCAAACACAAGTACCAACTTAAGTCCTAACACAAGTACGAACTCACGTCCTAACTCAAGCGCTACCTTAAGTCCAAACTCAAGCTCCAACTTAAGTCTCAGCTCAAACGCCAACGTATGTCCCAACCCAAGTGCCAGCCTAAGTCCCAACTCAAGCACCAAACTAAGTCCCAACTCAAGCACCAAACTAAGTCCCAACTCAAGCACCAAACTAAGTCCCAACTCAAGGGCCAACCTACGTACCAAAGTCCCTACTCAAGAGCAAACTTAAGTGCCAACTCAGGTGCAAAACATGGTCCCAACTCAAGTGCCAAATTAAATTCCAACTCAAGCGCCAACTTAAGTACAAACTCAAGAGTAAAGACATAGGAAAAAATATCTTTAACTTCTGCAGTAAATTTCAAAGCATGGACAAGAAGTATGACGTCTGGAACTGTCTCCCTCTGTCTGTATTTCCTGCTTCCTATGATCTCCAGTCTTTTAAACGCAGTGTGTCCAGGCATCTCGAAATGATCGGATCTTGAATTTGGCTCTCTCTTGTATTTTGTTCTTCTCTTGGAAGGAACAGTTATGGCGGGCTCGTGGCCTTTGGTGCCATCTTCCTCGCATAAAAAAAAAAAAAAAAAATGTGGAGTAATGACAGAGAGACGGAGGCGAGTCGGAGGTCGTAGAAACAGGGATGATGATGCTGGAAAAAAACTTACGATCTTATTTCTGTCGTAAATTAAGATTTTTTAAAAGAACAAGAAGGAGACGAGGATTAGAAGTACAATTTGAAGTTCCAGGTTCGTCTAAAACGCGAACCTGGTGGACTGCAGGCTGAGGGCGGTATCCTAGTAAGGCTATGAAGCTTACTAACACCTCCTCCTTACCGATTTATTTCTAATTCTGCTCCGTTACTATATACTTGTGTGTTATTCATGCAATCTATGTCGATATTGAAAAGACATAAGGAGGAAACCCGGGGATATTAATGAGTGGTTTGGAAGATAAATCGCTAAGGAAGAGGTGTTAGGGAGCCTCCTTACACGACGAGAATACAGGACTGAATCTCTCTCTCATCTGCAGCCTTGCATAAAAAAATACAGGTAAGCTTGCTGTTCTTTGTGTAAATCCTGTCATAGCAATAACAGGTGCTGGAGAGGAGGGTCTTGGCCTCGTGGCTTCGATAAGACCGCGTGGCTCTGATGCCTGGTCACACAAACGTCCCTCAGTTGCCACCCTATTCCCCAAAAGAGTAATGGTGGACTGTAGCAGAAGGGTAACTTTAGCCAGGTGTTTACTGGGTTCACATTTCAGATGAACTTGAGGCTGTATCAGCTACCAGTACTACTAAGATTTCTCACTGCACGTGGGAGGAAGCCAGTCACATCAGGACATATGGAAGTGAAAAATGGCTGACGAAGAAAGGGAAACGAATGAATTAATGAGAGAAGAATAAGAGATGAAGGAATGAATGAGGGAGAGATGAAAGTGAATGAATAGATATGAAAAATAAAAAGGAGCAGGTAAAAGACAAGTCATAAAGAATTGTCAACACCGTCAGCCTCACTTTGTCAAACACCAAGTTTTCCTGCTTAGGTTCTTGATTTTACTCCCATCTTCAGCTTTATGTTAGGCTTTCCTCTCTCGTCTGCCTCTTGTTTTGCTGATTCTATTGTACACTCACGATCATTACTTTCTGCTCAGGGGTGCCCCCTTCCTACCCCTATATACCCAGGGAAGACGATGGGAGGGGGGGACGGAACGAGCTCCACCCGCCTCTACCCCAGCATCCCACCCTCCCCGATACCCTTACCCCACCCAACCCGCCACTCGTCATTCTTAACTGGCAGTTACATCTCAAGCTAACCTCATACTTTACACTGATAGTCACATTACTAATACACAAACATAAAACACTAGGATAGGTCAAAAGTATATATTAGAACTATGAACACGCTGCAGCAAGAAATTAATGCATTCAAAAGTTGACACTAAAACAAAAACGTTAACCACGGCCATCCCAGGCCTCGTGCCTCGGGTGCGTACATGCGTGCGTGTGCGTGTGCGTGTGCGTGTGCGCGTGCGTGTGCGCGTGCGCGTGCGCGCGCGCGCGTGTGTGTGTGTGTGTGTGTGTGTGTGTGTGTGTGTGTGTGTGTGTGTGTGTGTGTGTGTGTGTGTGTGTGTGTGTGTGTGTGTGTGTGTGTGTGTGTGTGTGTGTGTGTGTGTGTGCGCGCGCGCGCGCTAAGCGGTGCACCAAACACACGAGGCCTGAGTTGGCCGATGTTAACGTGTTTGTTTTACCGTCACCATCATAAAGCATTGTGTTCTTGCTGCGGCGTGTTGATGGTTATATTATATACTTGTAACACGTCCCAGTGTTTTATGTTTGTATCAGCAGTGGCACCAAGAATGTTAAGCAGGAAATCAGCTTCAGATGTAACTGCGAGGAATGACGGGTGGGGGATGGGTGGGTAGGGGTATGGGGGGGTTGGGGTGGAGGTCGTTTCGTCCCCCTCTACCCTCTTACCTGGGTATACAGCAGTAGGAAGGGGGCATCCCTGGCCAGAAATTAGTCATCGTCAGTGTATATATATTTCCTCCTCTGTCATTTTTTTCATTGTACATTTCTTGCCTTCTTTGTCATTTTTTTTTTTTTTCAGATTTTACTGTGTATTCCTTGCCTCTTTTGTCACCTTTTCCTTTTTTTTTTTTTATTGTATATTATTTTTAACACCACCTGCCTACCTGTCAGCCTGCCAGCCAACTAGATTGCTTTCTTGCCTGCATACTATATATTCCTATATGTTTTGCCTGGCGCTGATGAGAAGCCTGTGCGTGGTGGCGTTGGACACCCTGGGTGGAGCAGCTGCGACATGCATCCGCGAGCCAAACCTCCATATATTTCCCTGCACCTCGCCGTGGGGAGGGTGTGCATGGAGAGTCTGTTTACCGAAGTGCATGATGGCAACAGAAGATGAGGAAGATACGAGTGATATGTCTGCATGACTAATGTGCCTGAGGGTTCTGCTATCTGAAATGCATGGTGGCTATTGCCAATGGACAGGAGACTCAAAGGATGAGACAGGCAGTCAGACGGACGGGTAGACAGAGCAGGTTGTTGCTTAACATCGGTTAGTCTAGCTGAGCAGACCCGTCAACCACAATCAGAAACTGCTCCTACGGGACCGTCGTACAGGTACAGTACAGTACATGCAACGTGTAGATATCCGTAACCCCAGTGTGGTAGACAGCTTCTCACAAGAGTCAGACCAAGCCCCTTCTCATGGTGAGGTGCAGGAAACTATGAGTGCACAGTGCCACCACGTGTAGGCTCCTCCTCAGCACCTGGGGACGAAGGCTGACAGGTAATGAAGACAAGAAGAGGGAGGAAAAGGTGGTGACGGCGGCACTGACAGGGAGGAGAAAGGCTTGGCGTTAACAGTGTGGGTGATGTTCCCGGTAACTAACTAAGCTTTACGACCACACGACACACCATTTATGCCCCTCTCGTTGGCATGGCACACCGCAACACTTCTTCTTAAGCCAATTATTTTGCGTATCACACCTTATTGTTGCTTTAAGTGCTATATTATTATCCGTTTAGTTTGCCTTAGTAACACACGAGGATACTTTGACCCATTAGGCAAGGTATTTAAGGAAGGTTTCAGGATGTATCGTCAGCCAGCACGAACACCACCTTTTGTAAAGTGTTGCCCTGCAGGGAGACACAGCCACGGAGGAGGAGGAGGAGGAGGAGGAGGAGGAAGACAACGACGACGACGACGATGATAATAATGATGATGACACGCACGCACGCACATGCACCTGCGTTGACTGGAATATTAATATCCTCCAGTGTTCCGTGTTGTTGGAAGAGGTAGGCTCGGCAGGCAGTGAAGCAGACAGGGAGACAAGAGAAGCATGTAGACGCACGCTGAGACACTTTTGCATGTCCCGTCGCCAGCATATGTTTTTACCAGACGTAAAGGCAAACACACGCACCCTAACACACTCCTGCATGTCCCGTCACTAGCATATGATTTTACAAGACGTAGAGGCAAACACACGCACCTTGACACACTATTGCTACATGATTCTACAAGACGCACAGGCAAGCACACGCACCTTAACACACACTAGCATGTCTCGTCACCAGAATATGATTTGACAAGGGGCGTAGAAGCATGAAAACATTTTGACACGTGTTTGTATGCACCATTTTAAGTCAGGGGTGTAATTTCTATATACAGCTGGTACTGCGTATTGGAAGAAAATGGAGGATCAAATTTACAGCAAGTAATGGAACTATATTAAGCAACAGTCCTCCAAAACAATGTCTTTTTTTTTTTTTTAGATAGCAATGAAACTTTAAAAAGGACGCGTTATCAAGAAGGCGATCCGTAACATGGACTCTGTAAATGTTAACAAGAATCACAGACGCTAGCTGACAGGAGCACATGCTTGGCTTCGCGTGTAAACCACAACTGTCAACTCTCTCATCTTCCCTCACACAGACACGCCAGTTGTTACTCGTGCCCTGAGGTTGACTAACACGAAAAATCTTGCATAAGGATGAAATAAACTGCTAAATCTGTCCTACGTTGTTGCTTTCCTGACTACGTGTAGACCACAACAGCCAGTCTCTCTCATCTTCCCTCACAAATACGCCAGATGTTACATTGTGCTCTTAGGTTGTCTGAAGAAGAAAAGCTGCTTAGGGATGGAGAAATAATATAGCTAAATATGTCCAAGACTAATATCCAGTATCACCTAACGTTTGTGCGAGTGGCAGAGTTTAATAGTTATAAGGCATCTCTTGCTATTGCCCATTGTTATGTAAAATATTCTCTCCTCAGTCTCTGCTTGTCCTTTACCCCCTCCCTCCTTTCCTCCATCTCCCCATCCCTCCATTTCTCTCCCTCTCCCTCCATCTCTCCCTCGGCTTCCATCGCTCTCCATTTCCCCCCATCCCTCACCCCCTCCTTGCTCTCCCCTTTCACGTCGCTATTTTTGACAGCTGCCCATCTCACCCACGCCGGTATTCGTGACCTGTTTTCCTCTAAGCATCAAGCTCTGTTGGAATCATTCTCTATTGGTTCCTCGATATTTTGGCTACGAAATTCCCTCTGTATATCAGCGTCCTAACAAACCCAGGGCGCCTGTAATATTAAAACAATAATGCTTACCCCTTTCAATCTTATGACGAATTATTCACGCTGTCCCTAAAAGACTTTAGAGACTCTTCGGACTGTAGTTCTTATATATAGTCGTAGATATAGCCTTCATTAACCCCCTCTATTTTTTTTCAGGCAGGGAAGAAGGAACTAATGGCCAGAAGCCGGCAAGCCTTTTACTACAGAAAATTGAAAAGAAAAACAAAGCCAAAGATGAAGTTAAGAAATAATTTTGAGACGTAAATTAGAAAATGTCATGCTTTTGAAGGGGTTAACATCATTGCCTAGACTAAGCCTCGTCTTACTACAGGGCAATTTTTTCACTTTATAGAAACACCGTAATGGGTTAGTCTCAAAGAACGTCCTTCCTCTGAAAATTAGGAGTATTAACGCCATTACTTAATCTCCATGTTCTTAAGTTTTTATGCATTTCAAAAGTTTAGGACCCCAAACTGCACCGACAGCTTATATACCCTCTCCGGGAAAAGGTTATAGAGTTGAAATTATACATATTAACAGTGACACCAGTTTTATTATACTCTAATGTGCTGATAGTGTGGCAACCAACATCCACTCCTGTAGTGCTGCCTAATTATATTTTCTGTCAACCCTCCTCTTCCTGTATCATTCATCCTTCCTGTCTATCATTCTTTCTACTTCAGGTGAGTACAGTACATCGCTTAACAAGCTTAATGGTTCCCTGTAACCCTTTGTGCAACGCTGAGTGGTAACCATACACCCACATAACAGGGCGATGTGCAGCAGACTATGGTGCCCATGTTAAAAGTGTCATTCTAAATGTGGCATTTATCCATGTAATAAAAATACTCTTCCGAACCCCTTGCTATGGCGGGGCGTCGTCTGCTGCAGGAGAATCACTTCACAGCATGGGAAAGTCATGTCTGACACGAATTACTTTACACGCCAGACATACAATATTCCTCAAATCAGGCCCCCCTTTTATAAGTGACAACAGTTGTGGTAAGTCTGCATAGGTTAAAGAAAGTGAAAGAACAGTATTGGTTTACTAAGTTAATACAATACATTCACACCCACTACACGTAAAACTTCATTAACAGTGACAGTGTAAAGTGTACAGTGAATGACAACTTGTATACTCGACAGGTATTTTCATTTACATTCCATTATTTCAAAGTCCATAGTCTCAATTTCTTCCAAATGTTTCCTGGCCATACTTTACTTTCTCCAGTTAACTTTGATTACTTTTATTTCCTATGTCCGTAGCTATTTCTTATATCTTCCACTTTATATCCCACCATACTTTATTCACTTTTTTTTCCATATCCATATGACAATGTTTTCAAAGTTTTGTGGCGATAGGTTAGTAAAATTTCACTGCACTACAGCCGCCTTCCTCAGCCTTCTCTGCTCCCACAAACTGCTGCTGACTGCGGCTGCGGTAGGCCACTTGCCGAGATGTTATTTAACATCGATAGTCTGGAATTCTTGAAGTAGACGGTATGAGAGGGGCGAGAGAGAGATGAGGTGGGGATGTGTGTCCGTGAGTGCTGTGTGCCGGCTACTGCTTTTACCGAGACCTCTCACCCATCCAGGTCACGTTGGTTTGGCAGTGACATCATCGTCCACTCACCAGTCTTCTGAACTCGACTGAGCAACCAAGGCACATGTGGAGTTTAAAGCATTATTAATACACTTTGGTAAAATGTAATTTGTAATATGTTTCAGACATTCAGCCACTCATTCCTCTCAGCCATACTCATTCCTCTTACGAGTTGAATATGAATGAAAATAACTGGGGAAAACTTTCTATTCGATCCCAGACGAAGCAATGATAAAAATTAAATTTTGCAAACAGTGGACGAAATATATACTGAATGAAGAAACCACTTGTTTCACGAGGTACGTAAGAATTAACTTAGTTCTACACAAATAATACGAAAGTTTTTAGGAATTTAATGTCATGACTTAGTCAAGACAAACTACCCTGCAGGGGCGGTTGCTTGGCTCCAGTTGTAGTCTGCTCAGCTAGACACTGCGGGTTTAAACCAATATATGTTAACGATTTTTTCTCGTCAAGAGGAGTTAAACGACTTTTTTAACCCTTCCAGAGCGACGCGTGAACGAACCATAAAAGATTTAATTGACCAAAACCCTATTCAGTCCGAGCCGACTGATGGGCAAAAAGGCAGACTAATACTGCAGGTACCAAAACAATGGAGGCAGTAATTAAGTGTAGTGAAGAGTCAACATTGTGCCAGCCACCGACCCAATATGGTGGACAAAATGTGGCTATGGGGGTCAGAGGGTCAGGGTGTAGGAGAGAATATGGGAAAAAAAGAATGTTGGGAGATCAGAAATTGAAGATCATTACTTAAAACACACACACACACTAATGTTCATTGTCAAACAGACCAACAGCAGTACAACTTGAACTGAACAAGCTATCAGATGGTAGCTAAGGAAAACATGACGGTAAATACATAACCTAACTAATAAAATCAAAAATTGAAGCAAGTGACGAACACAGGTCACTTTTCAATAGAACCGAAAGTTTCCCTCACGAATCCTTTATTTTCGTCAATACCTTAATGTAAAAGTACCTATAAATCTAACTAACCCCGTTGTCAGTCCTTAATCTTGCAGTTTAAAGCCACTGCTCCACGATATGGAAAAATACAGGGGACAAGGGAAGGGGCTATGCTGCACCGCGCCTCTCATCACTACTAGCCAATTCCCACCAAACCGTACCCACTCCCTGGATGACCTACCCCACTCGTCGTTATTGCTACAGCCCAGCACTTTCCTACGAACAACCCCCAAAACAAAAACCACCTCCCTCTATATGTGGCTGTCGTAACAATGATTAATATATACATAAACATTTCAGCTGTACACATGAATTAAATGCAGATTTACAAATATTCTACCACCAGTGTCACTCAAATCACTCCTATCACCTATTCTTAAAACTAACACTTATCAAATTTAAGTCCAAAATAAAGCTGTACAAGTAGTAAATATAGAACATACCTCCATAAATGGTTAATATCCGACTACCACCTTCCCACTAGATACATCAAGCTTTAGTTCAACGGCTGGATCCACTGTCGATGTCCTCTAACATCAGTCACTAATTTCTCCAACTTACTCCCTCACGTATGGACTCTGGTCTAGCGCCGTGCAAGGTTATTCACGTCCCATTGCTCCTGGTTAACTAACTAATTTCATGCAGGTTTATTTCACCTCGACTCTGAATGAAGCACCACAGCTTCACGAAAGCATGAATATCAGTATGAAGTACTCGACTCCACGGAGGAGAAAAGATACGGAGTAACGACTCAACGTTAAAACTGCGAGGCCATTACCTTCACGCCATCTAGTGCACAAGCGAGATAAGGGAGAACGGGATATAAGAGAACGGTTACGGGGTAGACTATGTTTAGATTATGAATCGGGAATATATAAGCCTTCCACGTGACACTAAGTTAGTCTTAAATAATTATATTGTGCATGAGCATCCTTCACCATTGATAACATGAGGCTGGTGAATAGTGTCCCATATAACGTATTTTGAGACAAAGATTCATTCCAGTGATAAAAGTCTTTGATCCGGAATATAATGGATGTATTAATGGAACGCTCTGGTAAAAATTACAGCTATAAACTCATTCTACAACTCCCTAGCACCTCTTCCTTAGCTATTTATTTTGCTTATTACACCTTGCTCTCCTACTGTGCTGTATAAATACTTCAAGCTTTACCATAATCTGCATACAAAACGTACAAAAGGATGTTAATCAGCCTTGTCCAAAAATATATCGCTAAGGAAGTCTTTGGTTGACTAGTGGGAGGTGCCTGTGTGTTACCATGGCAACCTCTCACACCACCAGTTACATACACACATTTTCCCACCAGCAAGTTCCATTAGAGAGTATTGTGTGTGTGTGTGTGTGTGTGTGTGTGTGTGTGTGTGTGTGTGTGTGTGTGTGTGTGTGTGTGTGTACAGTCATGCGTGTGCCTGCACATCTCACCGCAATGCTCCGCCAACACCCACAACACTTTTCTCCTTAATTTCTTACCACAGAGAACTCTTACATTCCTGGATCTTTTCAAAAACTTGGTTCGACGTCGTTCTTACATATTATGAAGGAAAAAAAAGGTAACTGTTGATATAAATGTTCGTACAAAAACATTATATATAAACTGCGGGAGATATATTCTTTCACTTTCACTTGGCCCAGATTTTCGTTCTTTTGCAGCTGATTTCACGTAGTTCAGTGGCAGAAAGTACAATGCTATGGCTCTACAACCTTGTCTCAGCACATCTTCGTGACCAGCATCATCTTCCAGTGTTCATCTATTGCTACAACTCAGCATTCAGGACGGAAATAGGGGAGTTTTAGGCCAAGTTAGAGTAAAAAGAGTATAGTGGACAATATTCATAGTCTTGCCTTGGTTAGAGTGTGGCTTGGTTAGAGTGTGTTACACACACACACACACACACACACACACACACACACTCCTTTCCCCACCATCAAGTCCTACCTTAGAATACTTGTGTGTGTGTGTGTGTGTGTGTGTGTGTGTGTGTGTGTGTGTGTGTGTGTGTGTGTGTGTGTGTGTGCAATTTTATCAGTGTGACGTGTGCGTGTGTGTAGTCATATGAGTATATTTCACGTACATGTGTAGGTGTGTAAGTATAAACAGTCTTATCAGTATGACGTGTGTGCGTGTATGTATGTGACGTACATGTGTAGGTGTGTATGTGAGTGTGTTTGACGTATATGTGTTGGTGTCTATGCGTGTGTATGTACTGTACGTGTATGCTTCGTGGTGTGTGTGCGTGTATGTATGCATATATGTATGTAGTGTGTGCACATTTGTGATATATGTATGTAGATGTGTGTGCGTGTATGTGTGTGTGTGTGTGTGTGTGTGTGTGTGTGTGTGTGTGTGTGTGTGTGTGTGTGTGTGTCAAGTGTGCATGTATATATGAAGTGTTTGCGTGTGTGTATGTAGTGTGTGCATGTGTATGAAGTGTGTGGTTTTTATGAAGTGTGTGCGTGTGTATGAA
>NW_027643595.1:17500-42500 GCF_032717465.1 Coenobita brevimanus
AAAAAGACCTGAGACGAGTTCATAAGGGATTGAACAGGGAGGCTGCCAGAGATCGAGCAGCATGGAGAACAGCCATTAGGTGACTAAGGCTGACGCATGCATGTTGGAGCCTTTATAAACGAAACGAAACTAAAAGAAAAAATTAAACGAAATGATTATCGTATTTATTGCCCATTCTCCATCATCACTGCTGAGATATAACAATAGATTAACACTGGAATACGATGCTAGTCACGAAGAAGTGCTATGTAAGTGAAGCCGAAGCATTGCCTTATTCTGCCACTTAGTTACGTGAAATAAACTCTCATATGATGCTAGTCACGAAGAAGTGCTTTGCCAAAAACAGCTTCCATGTCATCTTGTCCTTCAGCATCAGTCTGTCTTCCCTCCTGCTCACACTTTCCTCTTTCTTCTCACCACCACATCCCTCCACCTCTTCCTCGGCCTCCCTCTCCCTTTCTCACGCTGCACTTCACTCACATACACTCTCCTAGTCAGTCTCTCAATCTCCATTATCTCCACATGGCCAAATGATCTCCGGGTACTTCTCCCAACACTTCCAATCACATCCACATCAATACCACAACGCTCCCTCACTTCCTCATATGTTCGTCTGTCTCTCCACGTAACTCCACATCCACATTAACACCATAACTCTCCTTTACTTCCTCGTTTGTCTGTCTGTCCCTCCATGCAACTCCAAATCCACATCAACACCACTACAACCTTCCACTTCCTCATTGTCTCTCTATCTCTGTTAACTCCCCATCCACATCAACACCACAACGCTTCTTTACTTCTTCATTTGTCCGTCTGCCTCTCCACGTAACTCCACATCCACATCAACACAACGCTTTTTCACTTTCTCATTTGTCTGTTTGTCTCTCCACGCAACTCTACATCCTCATCAACAAAACAACGCTCCTTTACTTCCTCATTTGTCTGTCTGTCTCCACTAACGCAATATCCACATCAACAACTCTACGCTACTCCTTTGTCTGTCTGTCTCTCCACGTAACTTCACATCCACATCAACACCACAACGCTCCTTCACTTCCTTATTTCTCAGCGTTACCGTAAAATTCACAATGAAAGAAAACGTAATTTTTGAACAAATGTTATGGTATACTCGTGTATTATGAGTATAGCAGGTGTACTATGAATCATGAAATAAAACATATCCTGATTGGAGTGTATTGAAGTTAAATGATTAAAATACCCAAATAAATCTTCAGTAAATGCTAAACTGTAACTAATTAAGCGACATAAAGACATAAGTTTATCTACACACGACAAATAATAAAGTGACTAACCATGTACCTAATACATTCGACAGTCTATCCCTGCACAATAAAAGAGTGCATGTGAGTGAAGTGAAGGAGGGGAGAGGAGGGGGAGATCGAGGATGAGATGGAGAGATGAAGTAGAGAGGTGTATGAGAGAGGGAGGTGTAAGTTGGGGGGATGGAGAGTGAGAGGCTAAGCACGAATTGATTACATCCGTTTATAATGTCTAATCGTGAAGTGATGCTCGCCATCATACAATGCCAAACTCATTCACTGTTCACCTACACACTATTTGCGGCGAGAATTGCTTTTGTCGTTCCTGAACACTTTTAATATGACCGCAAGTGTTTAGCATTTGCCTTGTTAATAATTTGCCAAGTAATAAGGCAGCAGAAAGTGAGAGGTGTGAACATTAGGGTTAGGGTTGCGAGAAGCAGACCGAAGAAAGCCTGGGGCGAGGTCAATGAGTGTGACCTCAGGAATAAGGGACTGGATAGGGAGGCTGCCAGAGATCAAGCATCATGGAGAGCCGCCATTATGTGATCAAGGCCGATGTATGCAAGCAGGATGGAGCCTTTATAAACGAAACCAGACGAAAAACGAAGCTATGATAGCACCGTACAGCTGGCCTGGACATGGCACTTATACTGTAGTTGCCACAGCAATAAAAGTGATTTTGTTCCCACCAAACACCACCAGTCTGATGTAGCCATTCAGTCAGGAGATCATTCCAACACACTTCTCACTTTCTACACCCATCTGTCATTCCCCATCCTCCCCAAATACCCAAACCATCTCAGTCTACCCCTCCTCATCACAATACCAGTACATTCCAGGGTGTTTACTGTGCACGGCCATGTAAGGCAATGCACACACGGGGCTGGAGGTGGCTTGGTTGAACACAGAGGACTGGGGTGACCTAGAGGTTCACCTACCACCACAGCAGGGGGGCAGTGCTCATGGTACGACACTCCAGCCATTGTGGAAGTGTTGCCACTGAGAGAATATGATAATAAACATAGTGTCAGTAAGGGGCAGTGTCTGGCAGCCATCCAACGAGGGTGACGCTAAGTACCCGCGCACACGTCAGTCCTGGCAACACCCTTCACTGGTGCACTTAGGGTACCAGTGCAAGGGGCCAAAAGAACACCGGGGCAAGGTTTGTCATGAGGAGTGGCATTATTTGGTGATGTCATGAGGAGTGGCATTACTTGGTGATGTCATGAGGAGTGGCATTATTTGGTGATGTCATGAGGAGTGGCATTACTTGGTGATGTCATGAGGAGTGGCATTATTTGGTGATGTCATGAGGAGTGGCATTATTTGGTGATGTCATGAGGAGTGGCATTATTTGGTGATGTCATGAGGAGTGGCATTATTTGGTGATGTCATGAGGAGTGGCATTATTTGGTGATGTCATGAGGAGTGGCATTATTTGGTGATGTCATGAGGAGTGGCATTATTTGGTGATGTCATGAGGAGTGGCATTATTTGGTGATGTCATGAGGAGTGGCATTATTTGGCTCCTTCACAGCACCAAGACATGTCACTCAACAAAGCCAAACAGGAGATGGAGCACGAGGAACCTGCCGAACTCAGTGTAAACATGAGAAGGCCAAAGACACAACACATACGGTAATGACGAGACCAACACAGCGGCAACTGAGCAAAATATTGGAGGTGACCGACTACTTCAAGGATTAATGGATATGATTTCAAGGTGGCGATCATCATCCACTCACTTGATGTAGTGCTGCCTACTTCTTCCTTCACCTTTATCAGTCTATTCCCATGTCTGCCCTCCTCGTTCCCTATTTCTCATCATCATCCACTCACTTGATGTAGTGCTGCCTACTTCTTCCTTCACCTTTATCACTCTTTTCCCATGTCTGCCCTCCTCGTTTCCTATTTCTCACCATCATCCACTCACTTGATGTAGTGCTGCCAACTTCTTCCTTCACCTTTATCATTCTCTTTTTGTGTCTGTCCTCCTCTCTTCCTATTTCTCCCATCTTTTCTGTCACTTTTTATTACTCTTCTTTCCTTTTCAGGTGGCTTTACATTGAGTGACAAGCCTAATGGTTTCCGGTAAGCCAGGAAACCATTTACAACGCTGGGTGGTAACCATATAACCAACCCATACGTGTTCCCTTCGTGTCAACAAGTGGGTTGGCGGAGGGTTAGTGCCCCTCCCCGTAAAACAACTAACTCAAAGACAAACCCCCACCCCTTACGGGATTATGGCGTCTGACGATAGATACATAGATAGATAGATACGGGATTATGACGTCTGGCGATAGGTACTGGATTATGGTGTCTGGCGATAGATAGATAGATAGATAGATACGGGATTATGACGTCTGGCGATAGGTACTGGATTATGGTGTCTGGCGATAGATAGATAGATAGATAGATACTGGATTATGGCGTCTGGCGATAGATAGATAGATACGGGATAATGGTGTCTGGCGATAGATAGATAGATAGATAGATACGGGATAATGGTGTCTGGCGATAGATAGATAGATAGATACGGGATAATGGTGTCTGGCGATAGATAGATAGATAGATACGGGATAATGGTGTCTGGCGATAGATAGATAGATAGATAGATACGGGATAATGGTGTCTGGCGATAGATAGATAGATAGATAGATACGGGATAATGGTGTCTGGCGATAGATAGATAGATAGATAGATACGGGATAATGGTGTCTGGCGATAGATAGATAGATAGATAGATGGATAGATACGGGATAATGGTGTCTGGCGATAGATAGATAGATAGATAGATACGGGATAATGGTGTCTGGCGATAGATAGCTAGAGCGATAGTGGCAGCTGGGTACTTGTAGACACTGATCCACGACGTATTCTTCCTTGTTTTAAATTAGTGTATTATGCACAAACCATACATTGTCAACGACTTAACTATGGCAGATATAAATAACTATCTATCTATCCACCTATTGCCACACGCCTCAATCCCGCAAGGGGTGGCCACAAACAAATCGCTTCCATATCGCCCTGTCCCCAGCCATTTCACTGCCCTGTTCCCAGTTCACACCCACCTCTCTCATATACTTCTTCACTTCATCCCTCCATCTCATCCTTGGCCTTCCCCTCCCTCTCCCCCTCCACCTCACTCACATACACTCTCCTCTTCAGTCTCTCACTCTCCATCCTCTCCACATGACCAAACCACCTCAGTGTGTTTCTCCTAACGCTTCCTATCAAACCCACATCCACACCACAACTCTCCTTCACTCCCTCATTTCTCAGTCTGTCTCTCCATGTAACTCCACATCCACCTCACTCACATAAACTCTCCTCGTCAGTCTCTCACTCTCCATCCTCTCCACATGACCAAACCACCTCAGTGTGTTTCTCCTAACGCTTCCTATCACATCCACATCCACACCACAACGCTCCATCACTTCCTCATTTGTCAGTCTGTCCCTCCATGTAACTCCACATGTTCCTCTCATTTTTTTTTTTAATGCAAGGAAGAAGGAACCAAAGGCCTGGAGCCCGCAAACCGTTCCTTCCAAGAAAAAAAAAAACAATACAAAGGAGAGCCAAATTCAAGATCCGTTTATTTCGAGATGCCTGGACACACTGCGTCTGAAAGACTGGAGATCATAGGAAGTAGGAAATACAGACAGAGGGAGACAGTTCCAGAGTTGACCTGTTGCATAAATGAAGGACTGCTCAAAGGATCCTAGTGAGTCATAGCACTTTCCCCTCCCTCTATAAACAACGATAATTACTACGAGGAAATTATAGTATGTAAAGACAGCGAGGAAAACTATTTAGTATGTGTTTGTTTATGTAGATGCATTTCTGATGGATTGATGTCAAGTTGAAGCATAAGAAGATGGAGGATCAGAGGTTTTTCACATCCCTCGGCCTCCTCTATTCTATTGTATCTATCTATAACCCGACGCCCTAATCCCGCAAAGGGTGGCAGCAGACAAAACGCCTCCAAGTCGCTCTGTCACCCACCGTTTGACTGCCCTCCCCCAGCTCACTCCTCTCCCTCATATACCTCTCAACTTCATCCCTCCACCTCATCCTAGGTCTCCCCCTTCCTCTCCATCCCTCCACATGCAGTGTCAAAGAACTGATGAGCAATATCCTCGCTTACCTTTGTTCATCTCGGCAAGATGGGCAAGCAGTTTAAACACTGAGAATAGACACACAGCTCGAGCGTCCTCCTCCTCCCACGGTTAGAGGGTGACTGACGGAATTCGAAGCTTCTATGGTTCACCGAGCTCCAGTTCGAGATACAATACTTGTTTTTATTATGCTGATTAATATTTATCTTTATTATTATTCCTATCTATATATCTATCTGTAGCCAGACGCCGTCATCGCATAAGGAGTGGCTAAAAACAAATCGTCTCCATGTCGCCCTGTCCCCTGCCATGTCGCTGCCCTCCCCCCAACTTACACCTCCCTCTCATATACATCTCTCCTCTATCCGTCCATCTCTTCCTCGGTCTCCCCCTTCCCCTCCCCGCCTCCACCTCATTCACATATATTCTCCTAGTTAGTCTCTCACCCTCCATACTCTGAATTTTGACCCCCTATCTCATATACCTCTCTCCTCCATCCCTCCATCTCTTCCTCTGTCTCCCCCTCCTTCTCCCCTCCTCACCTCACTCATACACTCTCCTAGTTAGTCTCTCACCCTCCATACTCCCAACTTTCACCCCGTGTCTCATATACTTTTCAACTTCATCTCTCCATCTCCTCCTCGGTCTCCTCCCTCTCCCCCCTCCACCTCCCTCACATACACTCTCCTAGTTAGTCTCTCACCCTCCATTCTCCCAACGCTACTTTAGTCGTCTGGGTTGATGATATTCACCTGAAATACCACACTTTTATTAATTCTGTTTACTGGCATGCATCCCAACCCCGACCATGGTGGTGGTGGTGGTGGTGGTGGTGGTGGTGGTGCTGATGTGGTGGTGGTGCTGTGGTGGTGGTGGTACTGTGGTGGTGGTGGTGGTGGTGGTGTGGTGGTGGTGGTAGTGCTGTGGTGGTGGTGGTGGTTGTGGTGGTAGTAGTAGTAGTAGTAGTAGTAGTGGTGGTGGTGGTGGTGGTGGTGGTGTACCTGCCCATACATGCTACCTGTCCATCACCATACATGCTACCTGTCCATCACCATACATGCTACCTGTCCATCACCATACATGCTACCTACCCATCACCATACATGCTGCCTGCCCATCACCATACATACTACCTGCCATACATGCTACCTGCCCACACAGCCAGAGTTAGCATTCACCACCCAATTCCAAAGAAAGGAAGTTCATCTGACCCCTCTGATTACAGACCAATTGCTGTCACATCTTCTCTTGGTAAAGTATTGGAAACCGTAATTAACAAGCACATAGTTAAACATCTGGAATCCAACAACTTAATATACACAACTTAAAGATGTGTTTTTTTCCCCTACACTGGGTATGGATTTCTGTGGGGTATATGTAGTTTGTTTATATATTACGGTACTACTACTGATTATGATAGGGCTACTGCTGCTGTTGCTACTACTGCTACTACAACTAATACTACTGCTACTACAGCTACTACTACTGCTGCTACAACTGCTGCTACTGCTACTACAACTACTACTACTACTGCTGCTACTGCTACCACTTTTTAAGAATAATACAACAAACAAATCACCTCCATCCATTTGGGAATTATATTGTGCAGCTCAGCACCAACCCTCATAAAACAGTTCACCATTTGGAGTTAACACTAACCATAATACAGTATGTCGGCCCCAAACACACCAACCACTGTCCTTACCAACCACCTGCTAAGTCTTTATCATCATTCATTCATTCATTCATCATCTAATCCAGTGTTGCCCTATGAAGAGCACAGGAGCCCGGGGCTAAGCAAGTTGATCCTGACATTTAAGATGAGAGTGACCAGCCTCACTCATCCCTGAGTGGCATTACTTGAGCAATAAGCCCCAACCACCCCTTGGATATAAACCTGCACCGGCTGAGTCCGATTGGAGTGCCTAAATTGCTTACTAAACCACCAGGCGCCATAATTTGGTTATATGGTTACCACCCAGCGTAGTAAATGGTTTTCTGGTGTACAGGAAATCATGTGGCTTGTCACTCAGTATATAGTCACCCGTAGACAGAAGGAAGAGGAAAGAATGAAGGAGAAAAAGACATGAGGAAGGATGGAAAAGAAGGAAGGAAGAGAGGAAAGGGCAGGCACCAGAGAGCAGCACTACATCGAGTGAGTGGATGGGGAGTGCCCCACCAACCACAAAAGACTTTATTACTACTAGATTTTTTAGTATTACAGTGTCAACAAAAACTTTAATCTATTGGAGTTGCTGGTCAGTGTGACTCAGTCACAGTAGCTTCGTAATCCATACCTGCCAGAGAGACAGGCCTGAGGGCTGATGGTCTTGTGCCCCTGAGGCATAGCAGTGCACACCTCACCAGGGAGTAGGACAGTTGACACCTCATCCAGGCCATAACAGAACTCTTTACGTTGACGCTTCTTAGAAAGAATCTCTGCCAGTCTCGAGAGAACCTGCTCGCCTCTGGACCCATCCCACCTGATGTTGTGAACACAAGGGCAGCGAATCCACCGTGGTGCACAAGAAATGCACAAGCTAGATCCTTTCTTGTGCACCACGGTGGATTCACCGTGCAATATTCTCGCACAATAGGACAAAATCAGTTCACGTTTAAGAACACTGTACGTAGAATGAATAAAATGTTAGTTTATGGAATACAGGAGTCTGCTACAATGCTCCATTCGGGGAAAAAATGGTTAAAGGAAAAAACCCAGGCAGAGTCGAACGGGAGAAGGCTTTGGTATCAGACTGTTAGGAGATTCTATTAATGTTTTCACTGCCTTTTTCTCTCATATACAAAATGAAACTAAAGCTTTATTAATCCCCAAATACGTATATCATTGTTAACTGACGTGATCTGGTACGAGTATGGCTGAAAACAAAATGTGTAATGAGAAAAGCGACGAGAAAATTATCATTTTTTCTGCTACTAGGGGGTGTTATTGCACCCAACAGAGAAAGCCCGATGAAGCTGTGTTTGGCCTGGCTTATATATCTGTCTACCAGTCTGTCTTCCTGTCTGCCTGCCTGCCGGCCTATCTGTTTGTCTTTGTTTGCCTGCCTGTCTGTTAGCAAGATTATCGGAAAAAGTCAGCAGATTATCCTATTTTTTAATTTAGATTTTGAATAAACTATTCCGTACAAGTCCTTACAATCAGAGAAACGTTGTCGCTGGAAAGCAGAGCAGGAAGAGTCAGCGGACAGTGATCAGTTTTTCGCAGTTACCCATCCATTTTACTGCTTTTCTCTGAACTGAAAGCCCACCCCAACTTAGTCTGTGGCGTCACAAAAGGTGCGCGGGGAAGTCATGTAACCAGATCATCTCTGTCATTAGAACCTGAATTAGGTTAGGATGAAGTAATTCGACATTTGCAGCATTCAGTAAAAGGTCAGGGGTAAAAGACAAGGATAAAGGTTCAGTCAGCCGTCGTGTCCGAGACAGAGACTCATCATTCTCGAAGCATTGTAATCAACAAGTAATAAACAGTAGCTCAGAGATAGACTCCGTGGAGAGAGTGCATCAGTACATCACGTCTACACGATTATTTGATTTTCTCTTGTCATACTTCAGAACCACAGGTGTTTAGTGATAAAGTGGACGGGCGTTTGAACCGAGTGTGAGACACAAGTGTTGTTGGCGTCACTTCATAGGCTGTTGCTTGGATTTGCTGGATTTCCCTCCATTGTCCTCCTTACTGCGATCTTGCCTTGTTCCCGCTGCACCCTCCAAAGGTATGCTATTTGGCTTCTGCTAATTCTGTACTCGTTTTACTCTAACTTGGCCCAAATTTTCCATCCCTCCAACCTGAATGCTGAGTTGTAGCAATAGATTAATGCTAGAAAATGTAAGTCACAAAAAAGTGGTATGGAAAGGGAGCCGTAGCGTTGTCCGTTTCTGCCAATGACCCATGTGAAGTAAGCTGCAAAAGGACGAAAATTTGGGCCATTTACAATGAAAAAATAATATACTGCGTGATACAATGATAATCTAGGACGTTGTGGAGAGTTGAGAAGTTTGTGGTTTGCAATAGAGGGACAGGAAGACAGAGACAGACAGATAGAAGACAGACAGACGCAGGGTAAGGAGACAGACAGAGGAGACGAAGCGTCGCGTTATTATGAGTGTAGTTGACTTCATAGAACATTGCATTATAGTTGTGCCCAAACTTTAATAGCACGTCGTCTTATGTATAACTAAAGTCGTTTGACGTGTAGTGAACTAACACACACACACACACACACACACACACACACACACACACACACACATGCAACTACATCAAACCGTTCATGCCTTACTCCACCGTGAACACAACACATCCACATACCCAACAACACCCCCACACACACACACACATACATAACCACACACAACCACATACTCGTATAACCACACACACACACACACACACACACACACACACACACACACACACACACACACACACACATAACCACACACAACGACATACTCGTATAACCACACACACACACACACACACACACACACACACACACACACACACACACACACACACTGCAACCACATCAAACCGTACACCCCTTACCCCACCGAACACACAACACATCCACATACCTAACCACACACACACACACACACACACACACACACACATAACCACACACAACCACATATTCGTATAGCCACACACACACACACACACACACACACAAACACAAGTATTCTATGATGGGCCTTGCTGATAGAGGTGTGTGTGTGTGTGTGTGTGTGTGTGTGTGTGTGTGTGTGTGTGTTGTGAGGTGGGCAGGTTGCCATGGTAACACAGATGCCCTGCACCAGCCAAGCTAACACCATACGTATTGCCCACTGAGTCTCGCACTTTATATAAAACATCTCTGTACTCATATCTGATCCCAATATTGCAGTTTTTTTTTTTTTTCATCACAATACGGTAAAACATACTCGAACTTGATTTTTGAAAATGATCCATGAATATTAAAGTTTTCTGTGGCAAGAAATGAAGAAGGTGTTTGGTGGTGGGGTGGAGTGGGTGTCTAGCGGTGCATTGTGGTGAGACACATACACCCACAGGCACATAATTACACAAACTTACACACACACACACACACACACACACACACACACACACACACACACACGTACAAATACACACACGTACACTGAGGAAGGGTGAGGCAGAGACTGGCAGGGAGAGGCAGAAACGGGTGGGAAAAAGCAGGGAGAGGGAGGCAGAGCCAGGGTGAGGCAGGGAGAAGCACTGTAGTGAATATAATGTGTCTGTGTTTTTGTCTTTAGCTGTAGGCAATGACGGAGAGAGAGAGAGAGAGAGAGAGAGAGAGAGAGAGAGAGAGAGAGGGGAGGAGGGGATCACACAGACGTTACGATCCAGAAAAGCTGGTCAAACCTTAGCAGAAAAAATTATATCTTGGCCATAAGAAGGGATTTTTTTCATGACAGTTTTTTTTAATACACACACGATTGTGAACAGGCATAAGAGTAACTACGTACACACACACACACACACACACACACACACACACACACACATACTCTCTCTCTCTCTCTCTCTCTCTCTCTCTCTGCTGCTGCAAGGAAAGTCATCAAACGTCACTATAGCTGTGGTACCCTCCGTCTGAACCTACTTTCTACCCACTGACCTACTCTCCCCATTCCTCTCTCATTTTCCGCAGTCTCTTCCCACTCCCCTTCCACTGCCACTCTCCCCACTCCCCTCTCATTCTCCCCACTCTCCCCATTCCCCTCTCACACTCCTCACACCCTCTCTCATTTTCTGCAATCCTTTCCCACGTCCACTCTGCCTACTCCCCCCACTCCCCTCTCACTTTCCCCACTCCCTTTCCCGTCCGACTCTCCCCATTTCAATATAGTCTTGTGTGTGTGTGTGTGTGTGTGTGTGTGTGTGTGTGTGTGTGTGTGTGTGTGTACGTGTGTGTGTGTGTGTGTGTGTGTGTGTGTGTACGTGTGTGTGTGTGGGGGGGGTGAAGGGTGGCATACGGATGTGGGGGGGGGTGTTGTAGAAATGCGTGTTCATGGGCGCCTACGTGTGTGTGTGTGTGTGTGTGTGTGTAGAGGGTGGTTGAAGGGTGGCATACGGATGTATGGGGGGGGTGTTATAGAAATGCGTGTGTTCATGGGCGCCAAGGGTGGCAGTACGGTACGGTACGGAAAAAATATCATAATTCCGATAGTTTAAAAATACCGCACCGTAGTTTCGTTGCATACATAAAGAACCGTACCGTCTATCTATCTATCTATCTATAGCCCGACGCCCTAATCCCGCAAAGGGTGGCCGCAGACAAAGCGCCTCCAAGTCACTCTGTCACCCACCATTTGACTCCCCTCCCCCCAACTCACCCCCCCCTCCCTCATATACCTCTCAACTCCATCCCTCCACCTCATCCTCGGTCTACCCCTCCCTCTCCCTCCCTCCACCTCACCTACATACACCCTCTTAGTCAGTCTTTCATTCTCCATTCTCTCCACATGTCCAAACCACCTCAGTGTATTTCTCCTAATCTTCTCAACCACATGGTACTGGTGCGATAAAATGAAATTTCGTTCCGAACTTTCGTACCTAATTTCGTACTGTACGTCTGCCATTACGTTTCTGTGAAAATTAATCGATAATATAAATTATTTTTGCAAGCAATTCCTCGTCCAGTTTCAATACTCACTTATTATATTTGTGTTTTTTGCTGTTAGTGGAAATTATATATTAAGTGTGTGTGTGTGTGTGTGTGTGTGTGTGTGTGTGTGTGTGTGTGTGTGTGTGTGTGTGTGTGTGTGTGTGTGTGTGTGTGTGTGTGAGGTAATTGACCTAACATTTGATTTACATTCATATGGCAATGGGATTAAATAAAATTAAGGATTACTGACTTGGATTGTACTAGAATTTTCTGTGAAAAATTGTGTTTAAATCAGACTATGATAAAACTCAACCACTTAACGGGTCAAGTAGCAATGCTGCAGCCGGCCCTACAGTAAATACCTAATCCAAATCATTATTTATATACTATTGTATAATCAAATCTATAAATTAATCACTTAACTCTGTAGGCCTACAGTGGGCAAGGAATATACGAGATACGTACAGCAAAACAAATGTCAAATAATAGAAATATACTGTATATAATAACCATTATCATATGCTTCTCGTAATTACTTACATGTCTCCCATCTAAAAGTATACACTATTCTATGTTCATTATAGCTTGACCAGAAATATTACCTTATAAGTCTGTAACACACACACACACACACACACACACACACACACACACACACACGCTAAAACATAAGGTTATATCTTAAAACATTGGTCAGGGAAACAATTAGGTTATCCTATCTACAAGTCAGTATTTGTCATCTGGATTATTCTGGACAGTGGACAGTCACATTGGAATAATTAAGCACGGCAATGGGTACGGAAAAGGCACGGAAAAAAAAGTAATTTCGTACCGTACCGTACTTAAAGAAATGTCGTACCGTAATTTGGCACCGTTCTTACTGGTGAAAAAAATACCATACCGTACCGTACTTCCCTACAGTACCGTCCCGTACTTTTGGGGCGCCTACGTGTGTGTGTGTGTGTGTGTGTGTGTGTGTGGAGGGGGGAGGGGAGAGGAAGAGGAGGAGGAGGAATTATAGAGGAAAGAGTACATAAAGAGAAGAATGCAAGGAAGGTGGAAGGAAGAATGTGGAAAGGAGCAGAGAGGAGAAAGAAAAGATGAAGTTAAGGGGTATATGGAAAAGAGAATGGAACAGAGAGGGATACATGAGAGAGAGGGGAGAGAGAAAGAGAAACAACAGGAAAGGGAAGGAAAAGAAAGCAAAAGGGAAAAAAGAGGAGATGAAAGGGGGAAAGGAGGTAGGATACAGGAAAGAACACAGACGACATAAGAAAGAGGAAGTGTAAGGAGATGTCGAAAAGAGAAGAAGAGGGAAAGAAATACACGGGGAAAAGGGAAAGAAGGGAGAGAAAGAGAAGTGAGAAAGAAAAGAGAAAAACGTGAAAGAAAAGATAAAGGGAAAAAAGGAGGGAAAGGAGAGAGGAGAGGAAAGGAGAGAGGAGAGGAAAGAAGAGACACGAAAGTGGGAGGAGAGAAGAGGAAGAGAGGAGAAACGAAGCAAAGAGAAGGGTGGTGAGAAAATTGATTGAGGTGTAAAGTGGGGAAGCGATTAGAGAGAGAGAAAGGAAGGGGAGAGAGGGTTGTGGGGGGGTAAGGATTACAGGAGAGAGAGAGAGAGAGAGAGAGAGAGGGGGGGGTGAAACAAATAAAGACACTGAACGATAAACAACGGCACAGTGACGAAGGCATGAGAGGAATTGCAGAACCTAAATTTTTTACATCATTTCGTTCTGTTTTTTAAATCTCTTTATCGTCTTTTTTTTCTTGTCTCAGTCAGCTCCAACCTCCTTCTCCTTGCTTATCTCTCTCCTCTCCTCCTCCTCCATTAACCTAGTAAGCATTCTCTATTTTCAACTCTCTCTCTCTTCTTTCATCGTTCCTCTACGCCCCTGTACACGTCAAGGTCAGGCCCGATTGCCAGGCATCGCGTAATTTTTCACATTTGTTTATACTTTTCTTATTTCTGGCCTTATTTTTCGTGCTACATTATTCATTTACGTATCATATTGTTCTCAGTGTGATTTTCTATAAGGCTACATGCATTTAAGGTTGAACGGAATACAGCATTACCAATACAATAACACAATGAACAATAACATGTGAAAAATACATAGGCAGCTGGTGTAAATGTTTATACTGTATTTTCGACGTTATTTTTTGTGCTATTTTATTCATTTTAGTCTCTTTTTCTTCGTAAGTGTTTGTCCTGCAATAAAATGAGTATAAAATAATGAGCAAACAGCCAACATCACGATTACTAACACCGTAAACAGCGTAAAAAAGACCAGGCGCGCTCCATCAGCGCGCCTTCTCGTAAATATTGATACTCATGTTTTATTTTATTTCAGACGATATTTTGAGTGCTATTTCGTTCATTTTAGTCTTTAACTGTTCGTACGAGTTTGTTCTACAGTAACAAGGCATTCAAGAATGAACAGAACACGAACATCACTGGTACTAACACAGTACATGCAGCAAAAGGATAAATATACTGTACTGTTTAAGCATACGTTAGAAAAATAAAGAACCTCTATACAGTACGTATATCTCATGTAGAATGGGAAGACATTGGCGCGCATTTAAACCTAGTCCCATGAACAGTGAACAGCAAATGTTTTTGGCGACTCACCACCAAAAATTTAACTTTCTACCGAGTGGGTGTTAGCGCCGAAGTGGTGACATGTGGCGGTGTAGGAGGACAACTGGGCCTTGGAATAGGTCACTGCCTCCAAGAAATAGGCCCTGAAGCCTTTGCCCAGAGTCGGACACGTAAAAAAAAAAAAAAAAAGAAAAAAGAAAACGTGAGTGGCACTTAAGTGGAACCTAATTAGCACTTAAGTGGCACTTAAGTGCATACGCCATTGAATATACATGTGTGTGTGTGTGTGTGTGTGTGTGTGTGTGTGTGTGTCTTAACCTTGCCGTCATTAGTGAAGATTTAAAGAACACTATAGAATCCCTCCAGCTAGAAGAACAGGGAGTGAAACAGAAACAACAGGAAGATTTTTAGCTCATAAACAGAGGCAGTTGGGGAAGGTGAGCCGAAGAGTGCACAAAAGGGCAGCTGAGTATGTATGGTGGGGCTTGGTGTGATAGAATGTATGTAGGGAGACATGAGTACAGGATAAGGTAGTGCAGCAGCATACGAATTATGAGAGTACGTGAGGCTAGCAGTTTGGTGGTAGACAGAAGGGTACTGCAGGGGCCAGGTAAAGGGACTACTGTTTGTCAAAGGTATTGCAGGTGCCAGGTAAAGGGACTACTGTTTGTCAAAGGTATTGCAGGTGCCAGGTAAAGGGAGTACTGTTTGTCAAAGGTACTGCAGGGGCCAGGTAAAGGGAGTACTGTTTGTCAAAGGTACTGCAGGGGCCAGGTAAAGGGACTACTGTTTGTCAAAGGTACTGCAGGGGCCAGGTAAAGGGAGTACTGTTTGTCAAAGGTACTGCAGGGGCCAGGTAAAGGGACTGCTGTTTGTCAAAGGTATTGCAGGGGCCAGGTAAAGGGACTACTGTTTGTCAAAGGTACTGCAGGGGCCAGGTAAAGGGACTGCTGTGAAAGGTACTGTGGGGACCAGGTAAATACAGTACTGTAAGGGCCAGGTAAAGGGAGTACTGTTTGTCAAAGGTACTGCAGGGGCCAGGTATAAGGAATGTTGTAACAGGATGAACCATTGATCTCGATGTTTCTCACAGTAGCATCCTAGACATCTGCCGACGACCTGGTGGAACACTATGAAGATACAAACGAGGCAGCACCTACACCTCTTTTCAATGGCACTTCATATGTACTTATCTTAAAGGCTGCAGGAACCAGCTTTATCACACCAGGCATACACTGGAGTAGAGAAGGATTCCAATGGCCAGGGGTCTTGTATAACAGAAGCACTTACTGTTCTAGCCCACCAGAGCTACACATATGCCTGAGTGTGCTGTGAGGGTGGGTCTGCTGTGGGGAGTAGGTCTGCTGTTGGGAGTAGGTCTGCTGTGGCGAGTAGGTCTGCTGTGGGGAGTAGGTCTGCTGTGGCGAGTAGGCCTGCTGTGGCCAGGGATCTCCTATAACGGTATCACTTACGTCTGATGGCGAAGGCGTAGGCTATGAATCACGTGGAGGAGCCCCAATGGTGTACATGAAAATTCTTTATGGCCACTCCTGCCTTTTGGTTCACACCGACAGTTGGGTTTTTCTATCTCTTGCACACACGCATCGCCACACCCACACTCACACACACACACACACACACACTTTCTCTCTCTCTCTCTCTCTCTCTCTCTCTCTCATACTAGTACACAGAACGGGCGAAACTTGGAGTGTGACATCCGAAGACTTTCAGGCAGCAAAATTTCTTATATAGCGAATTTATAGCCGATCGAAAGTTAGGTTAGGTCACTTTGGGCAGGGTTTGGTCTGATTAGGTAATTTTTGGTTGGGTTGGGTTCAGTTCGACTAGATATAGACGGATTAGGTTAGATTGCTTTAGAATACGTCTGGTTTGATAGGTTTTGGGTTGGGTTTTATTTGGTTGGGTTAGGCTGGGTTAGGTTCGGTTGGATTAGGTCATTTTAGGCTTGGCTGGTTTGGGTTAGGTCAGGTATTGTTAGGTTAAGTTATACGGGGTGAGATTAGGTCGCTTTAGATAGGGTTAGGCAGCGTCAGAATAGGTTAGGTTAGGTATGGCAAGGTTAGGGGAGATTGTGAGGTTAAATACAATTAGACTGGGTTAGGTGAGGTTAAGCTAGATTAGGCTGGGTTGATTTAGGTTGGATTAGGTCATTCGAGGTTAGGCAGGGTTCAATTCGAGCAAATATTGATAGGTTAGGTGAGACTGGGCTAAATTAAATCGGTTATAACACTCTCCCCACACATATCCGTATGCCACCCATCACCCACCCTCCACACACACACACACACACACACACACACACACACACACACACACACACGTAGGCACCCATTAACACAAGCATTTCTATAACACTCCCCCAACACATATCCGTATGCCACCCATCACCCACCCTCCACACACACACACACACACACACACACAGAGCAGATTTGGCTTTTCCAAGAAAAGAAACCCCCAAAGACTGAAAATGGCGACAGCGAGAGGTGGCGGAGAAGCTCATCCCACTCTCTTCCCACTGGAATGTCTGTGATTGGTGGATGGTGGGGTGGGAGGTGCGTGAGTGAGGTTAGGAGTCCATTTGATGACCAGTACAGGTGTATCGTCTAATCTGGAAAGATATCTTCACCTGCCTGGTGCTACTCTCTCTCTCTCTCTCTCTCTCTCTCTCTCTCTCTCTCTCTCTCTCTCTCTCTTTCTCTCTCTCTATGTATGTATGTATGTACGTTTTTTGTAACATTTTGTTGTGATGTGTTTTCATTATATTTTATAATCTCTTTTTTCATGGTCTTGAAATACAAAGGAAAATACTGTATTTATCATGCTGTACTTATGCAGTCAGTATCCCATTATAAGGCTCATCAAGTCATCCGTAATTCATCGCCGTATTTAATAACCTTAAATGTACTGCACCAGCCTCTCCCCTTCAACTCATCTCTGTCTGTCTCTGTCTCTGTCTGTCTGTCTGTCTGTCTCTCTCTCTCTCTCTCTCTCTCTCTCTCTCTCTCTCTCTCTCTCGAGCGAAAAAAGGAAACATAAGAGGGGTATTGATAAAGGATTTGATGTAGAGATAAGTTTCATAATACATAAGGAAGAAGGAAGTTAAAATGAAAGGCAGCCAAGAGTGTGTGTGACCTGAGGAGGGAGGCTAATTCTCAAGGGACAATATATTCTGGTGTGTGTGTGTGTGTGTGTGTGTGTGTGTGTGTGTGTGTGTGTGTGTGTGTGTGTGTGTGTGTGTGCGCGCGCGCGCCCCTCTCACTATCATACTCCAGGACTTGTACACTTTGTTCCACGTCAATAAAGTCATCACCGGTATATGCAATCCCTCCACGTATATATATATATATATATATATATATATATATATATATATATATATATATATATATATATATATATATATATATATATATATATAGTATATACTATTTTGCTTACATTTTGTTGTGGTGTGTTTCGAGAGAGAGAGAGAGAGCAACATAGGGAAGAAAGGGTTAAGGAGTGGCAAGTATGGACAGGTGGATCTTGTGACCTGTGATTCCCTTCAGCCCTCCATGACAATCCCCAGGGACGTGAGCGCAGTGTGAGCCTCAGAGAATGTTTGCCTTTGTTTCCTCTGTATTTTGCATCTTGACTCTTCACCTCACCTTCCAGCTGCTTTGTCTGCTTGTCCGACGGAATGCATTGCTTTTGGCTTGAGATGTATATTGTATGGCCATTCTAATGCTTTATTCTAAAATATAAACTTAGCAGACCTGCGTTCAATCGATCAAAAAAAAAATCTTGACACAGGTGAACAATGTTTTCACAATGAACGATGCTCCTGTTCGTGTTGGTTTAAGCCAGTTTATTCTCTCTCTCTCTCTCTCTCTCTCTCTCTCTCTCTCTCTCTATGTACTGTATATATATATATATATATATATATATATATATATATATATATATATATATATATATGATGCATGTATATACTGTATGTATAAATGTCTGAATGCATGCATGTACGCCCTCCGGAGCGACGGGGTAGGGGTTGTGTGTGTGTGTGTGTGTGTGTGTGTGTGACCCTATAGAAACCGTACTCTCCCTACATACCAGTCTCCTCCCAACAGTGTTTTTCATCCTCCTTACCGATTTATTCTCCAAACGACTCATTACTATCCCCTGGTTGGCTTCCTATGTCTTCATATCGTCATCGATTGCATGAGTAGAATATAGTAACGGAGCAGAAGCAGAAATAAATCGGTCAGGAAGAGGTGTTAGGAAGCTTCCTAACAGTAAAATACCCCCGCTAATATCAATACACCGGTCCTGTATGAGACAGGCCTAGCGTGGTACCTTATAGATGAAATTGATACAGTATTATAGATGTAACTTTTCCTTTTCAGTCTTTCCTATGAAATTTCCATATCAGTTATTCCATGCTACTTGGTGGTTTTTCTCACTTTTTTCTGCCAGTTTTAACTGGAGGGTTTGGAGGCGGGGTGAACCTTCTTGCTTTACTATCTTTACCCTTCAGCATGTAGAGTTTGATCTCGTAGTCATAGTCTATTCTGTAACAAACAGCCTCGAAAGGACGATAAGGTCTGTTGCTGTTTGCTTTCCTTTGTACTCCTTTGTGTATTCAGTATGGACGGTGGGTCTTAGTGCCAAAGTGGAGACATGTGGAGATGTATGATATGAAGGAGAGAGAGAGAGAGAGAGAGAGAGAGAGAGAGAGAGAGAGAGAGAGGAGGGGGAGGAGGCAAACACAATGCTAAAAGATAGAATGACAAGACAGAAATAATGAGAGAGAGAGAGAGAGAGAGAGAGAGAGAGAGAGAGAGAGAGAGAGAGAGAGAGAGAGAGAGAGAGAGTTTTCTTTCTCGTCTTCCTCTCCAAAAAACGAGGCTATAAATGTGCAGAATCTCTCTCTCTCTCTCTCTCTCTCTCAGAGTTGTTGGTAGGAAGTTGTGCCGGAGATTAACATAAGAGAGGACAACTGCAGTAGGCCGGTTGGCCCATGCTAGGCAGCTCCTAGAAGAGTAACTGAACTACTAGAATGAGATAAGGATAGCAAAGAAGAAGGCTCTCCCCCGCCCTCCAAGACCCTCCAGCCGAAGCCGGCAGGAAAAAGTCAGAAAGAACACCACGCCGTATAGAAAAACTGGCGTGGACATTTTACAGGAAAGTGTGAAAGGAGAATAGAGACTATTATAGTGTAACCTGAGAAGGGAAAAGAATGAATTAGTACTGGTTATGAGATTTTTTTTCCTATACCCATCCCTTATTTGTCATATGCTTATCTAGCTTATGATTGAAACTCTCAATGGAAGAGGCAGCAACTACTTTACTAGGTAGCTTATTCCATTCATCTACTACTCTATTGCAAAACCAGTCTCTACCCTGTTCTTAACTATAACGGAATTTTTCCAGTTTGAAACCATTACTTCTAGTTCTATCCTGTATGCCCACTTTAAGTTCTGTACCTTGCTAATATCTCCTTTACTTATTCCCTTCCTTCACTTAAACACCTCAATTAAGTCTCCCATTACTCTACGTCTTCCTAGTCGGTGCAAATTTAGTCTTTTTAGTCTGTCTTCATGTGGCAGGTTCCGAACATCATGTGTCATTTTTGTCATTATTCTCTGTACGTTTTCAAGCGACTTTATATCCATTCAATAGTACGGACACCAAAATTGCACGGCGTAGTCTAAATGTGGCCTTATTAATGCTAGATAAAGTTGCAAAATTGCTCCTCGATATAAATCGTAGGAGCCTATTTGCTTTATTTCTAGCATCAATACACTTCTGCCTAGGTTGAGGTCTTACTAACCATAACTCCTAGATCTCTCTCGCATTCCGATTTACTAATTACTTTGTTATCTAAGTTGTATGTAGTATCTCCCATGGTCTTGCCTACGTTCAGTACTGTACAGTTTTCAAAATCTGACAGTCTGAAATTACTCACACTATTTGTAAAAGTGGCACCACTGGATTGTCATCGCCGCGCGAGGGCAGCACATACAAGGTTGACTCCACGCTGCTTGCCTGTCACCATCACGCGAGGCTGATGCAGTGACATGGTGATTTTCAACACGTTGAGCCTCAGTGTCGTTCTTGCGGAGGTGGGGTGAATATCTCCGACGGTTAGCCCATGGCGCCAAGCCGTCTACACTCACATGATCGCATCTGCCATACCAGCGGTTACCTTACCCCCTCCCTGGCCTTCGGTCACCTAATGTCGGGTGGGGAGTGTGTACGTGTGATGCCCAGCTCCGCGGTGCTTGGCTGTCTTGTTACCCACACCATACCAGGCTCATTGTAAATAAGAAATATGTTTCGCTGAGGGTAGGGGTTGGAGAGAGGATTATTGAAAGGAGCATGTGTAGTTAAAAGGAAAGACAGACTGACAAATGAGGAAGTGCAGGAGCGTTGTGATGTTAATGTGAACGTGATAGAAAGCGTTAGGAGAAAATACACTGAGGTGGTTTGGCCATGTGGAGAGGATGGAGAGCGAGAGACAAGCGAGGAGAGCGTATGTGAGGTGGAGGGGGGGAGGGGAGGCCTAAGATGAGATTGAAGGATGGGATGGAGGTATGTGAGAGAGAGGGGGGTGAGCCAGTGGCGTATCCAGGAAATTTGCCAGGGGGGGACAAACACTTGGAATATTTCCCCATAATATGTCACCACAAACTTTCCTAGATTTGATGCTTTATGTCATCAGAAATAAATTGACATCATTACTGTCGCATTTGTTCCAATGTCTTAAAGAAAAACTATCTTTTCCCCACATATTGACAGCTTTCTTGAAGTTACTTTAAGTTAATAGCTAATAATCCTTTCAGAGGACAAGTATGTAAAAACACTCAGTACATAATGTTACCAGAGGTCTACTATTTCATTAGAGAGAAAATGGAAACACCAGCAATAAATTAGAAGGCACTGGAGTTGCCCTAGCAAAGACATCTCCATGTCACTAGTATCCTTGGTCATCAGGGTACTCTCGTAGATGGTAGTATTATCGATACCTGCATGCTAACTTCCCTCCGTTCTACCTCAATTTTTTTTTTTTTCTCGGTACCACAAATTTCTTGAGCACTTTTAGTACTGAAAAAATGACTGTCAACGCTATACTCTTGGTGCATCATTTACCTGCTATCTTTATCTCTCTGTGCATATAAGGAATTACAGCTATTTTGCGTAATAACCTATGAAATTATAATGAATTATACCACACATCGGCACAGCAAGTACCATACGAGATGCAATGGCGTCCATACTATCTGTTTATGTTCGGAAATAAACCCTGTATTTTGATTGGCTGCTGGAAGAAAAATAGCGGAATGGATGGGCCAATGAAAACTCGAGATCTGGCGTGAGTGTCCCGAACACACACACTTTCCCACATTCGTATCGTTTTTTTCTATTTTCCTTTGCGGTTCTCTCTCTCTCTCTCTCTCTCTCTCTCTCTCTCTCTCTCTCTCAACTTAGCACATATGCATAAATTCAAACCCGCTGCTGCAGCCACCCCCAGTCTGGTATTCTGTTTTGCACTACTGTTGTGGTGGTAGGCAGTAGAAATTCTGTTTTCCACTACTTATTCTTTTAGTTTGATTCTCACTGGCTCAGGCATCAGGGGTGGTGCTTACGTCAAGACTGACCTAAATAAAAATACATCTGCTGGGATTAAACTGTCTTAATCCTTGATTCAGGTGACCACGCCACCTGCCCCTCTCAGCAGGGAATGATTTTCATATCACCTGAACTGTACTGTGCTGCATTGAAAGGATTTTTCCATTAAGGAAAAAAAAAAAAAACGGCGTAAAGCTATTCATCTTGAAAATTCTCACCTAGAAAAGTGGGGGGGACAAAAGATACTCTGTCCCCCAGGCTACAAAAAGTGGGGGGGGGAAGCAAGTCCCCCTGTCCCCCACTCAAACGAGGCCCCTGGCACACCTTACCGTGTATAATGTACAGTAGTCTGAGGTGATCAAAATGGCTTCATGCAGTCTTCGAAAATTCTGCTTGTTTCGGTTGTGTGTAATAATTGTGCAGTTTTTGTTTGCAACTGGCTACAGGGTGAGAGGATATGGCTGCAGGGTGAGAGGATATGGCTGCAGGGTGAGAGGATATGGCTGCAGGGTGAGAGGATGTGGCTGAGGGGACAGGAAGGCCATTTTTACACCTCATCAGGCTTCATGTGCAAAACATCATTACAGCTCTAATATTAACCACATAATCTACGATGACAGGGGAAATTGTTAACTTATAAATGGTCATTTTTTTCCCAAGGGTTTTATTATATTTAGCTTTCAATTTCAAAGGAAATTATTGCTTCCACATAATATTTTTGGAAACAGATAATATTGTTTAATATACAGGTGGTAAAATTAGGAAAACTGTATTGTCATACAAGAACTATGCCAAAAATCCCTTTCAGCATTTCCCCCAAATATTCCCAGGGGGGGCAAAGTGCCCCCCTGCCCCCCCAGTGGCTACGTGTATGGGGTGTGCTGTGGGGGAGGGCAGTGAAATGGCAGGGGACAGGGCGATAAGGAGGCGGTATGTTTGTTCTTACGGGATGGAGTCGTCATGCTATAGACAGTTAGATATATTGGTGTAGTGTTAATAACTGTTCTTTATTCTTCATTTTATTTTGTATTAACCTCGTCATCCTTGTTCTTATTGTTTTTATAATGCTGAAAAGTATGGGGAAGACTGTAGGCCTATCATGTATTAAGCAGTGTAGCTCGGCCTTATTACACCCATTTCCTCTCCCCCTCCTCCTCCTTCTCCTCCTCCTCCTCCTCCTCCTCCTCCTCCTCCTCCTCCTCCTCCTCCCCTTCTTTCCTCTCCTGTCCTCTCCTCCTCCTCCTCTTCCGTCTTTTTTCCTCCTTTTTCTCCTCCTCTTTCTCCTTTCCTTGTCTTCCTCTCCATTCCTCTTTCTCTTTATCATTCTCCACTTCTTCCTCCTCCTTCGTGCTCTTCTCCCTCTTTCTCTTTTCCTCCTCATCCTCATCCTTCTTTTCATCATTTCCTTCTTCCTTTTTCTCCTCCTCCTCCTCCTCCTCCTCCTCCTCTTGGGTATAAGGAAGAGTTTTCTTATTTGGGAGACATGTTATGTGCTGGAGGTGGGACTGGAGCTAGGTCTGTGGCCAGAGTGAGGAGTGGTTGGAAGAAGTTCAGGGAGCTGTTGCCTCCCCTGACATTGAGAGGGCTCTCCCTCCATGCTAGGGGACCTTTGTATGCAGCATGTGTTAGCAGTGTAATGCTGTATGGTAGTGAGACCTGGGCAGTAAAGGAAGACGAGATCTGTAGGCTCAAATATACAGAAATGACAGTGATTAAAAGGATGTGTAGTGTGTCCTTGGGTGTGAGGCCTGGGGGGCTGGTTTATGATTGAAGAGTTGAGAGGAAGGTTGGGACTGGAGTGTATTGGTGTTGTGGTGATGAGGGGTAGATTGAGATGGTTTGGGCATGTGGGGAGGATGGAGGATGACAGTTGGGTGCGGAAAGTGTGAAGTGTGTACGTCGGGGGTAGGGTTGTGAGAGGCAGACTGTCACACTTTTAATAGCACTTGAGCTAACTGAGGAGGGAAATACCACTTCTGAATGTATGCTGTTGTTTTTTTTTTTTTAACCTG
Source organism: Coenobita brevimanus (assembly GCF_032717465.1). Taxonomy (NCBI): domain Eukaryota; kingdom Metazoa; phylum Arthropoda; class Malacostraca; order Decapoda; family Coenobitidae; genus Coenobita; species Coenobita brevimanus. Next base: position 41,810 of record NW_027643595.1, read on the forward strand.
AGGTACCTGTACTGATGCTGTATTACTTGACTTAGTGTATGTCAGCATCTATTATGCACTAGTGTAAGCCTGAGTAAAATCATATAGTGTTTGCCTAAATATAACTTTTAGATGGACCATTTGCAGAGAAAGTTACTTTGAATTAGTTTTTGTAAGCCTGTGACTGCTAGTAATTGTTTTAGTTTTATAAAATGCTTTGGTGTTAGCATGAATAAAAACTGCAGTGGATCAGGTCTGGTCAAAGGGTTAAATGGTGTAGGGGGCACAGGAAGGCTTGATAGCAGCTCTTCCTTAACAGCCTATCTATCCATCTATCTATCTTTTGCCAGACGCCTTAATCTCATAATGGGTGGCCACAAGCAAATCGCCTCCATATCGCCCTGTCCCCTGCCATTTCACTGTCCTGTCCCCAGCTCACAACCCCCTCTCTCATATACAACCCTCCCTCATAACAACCCTTTTTGTATATTACACGTCAACATTGTGTACTGTTATTTATGGTGCTTGTATAGTAACAGTGTTGGCATCAGTAATATACAAAAGCACACTGAGATGAGATGTGCACAATAAATGGCTCAAAAAGTGGTGTTGAGAAATATCCAAATCCACCAAGAATACAACTGTAAATGACAATGTTGTACTGATTATGAAAATTGATTTTGCAGGATGAAGGAAGCAGAAGAGAAAGTCT